>NW_027556680.1:12500-17500 GCF_964204865.1 Styela clava
GAATGAGCCAAGAAAGAGCGGTGCGGGGCCGGTCGGAGCGCACCCTTTTCTCGGTGGCTGGCGGGCGAGAGAGTGCTGCGTCGCCGGCATCGGCGTCGAAAGAAGCCGAGCCGAAAAAAGTTAAAGTACAAACGTGCAAGCATACTAACCTAACCCTAGGTAAGGCATGTCAGAGCGAAAGACAGTAATTTCGAATGAGCCAAGAAAGAGCGGTGCGGGGCCGGGCGGAGCGCACCCTTTTCTCGGTGGCTGGCGGGCGAGAGAGTGCTGCGTCGCCGGCATCGGCGTCGAAAGAAGCCGAGCCGAAAAAAGTTAAAGTACAAACGTGCAAGCATACTAACCTAACCCTAGGTAAGGCATGTCAGAGCGAAAGACAGTAATTTCGAATGAGCCAAGAAAGAGCGGTGCGGGGCCGGTCGGAGCGCACCCTTTTCTCGGTGGCTGGCGGGCGAGAGAGTGCTGCGTCGCCGGCATCGGCGTCGAAAGAAGCCGAGCCGAAAAAAGTTAAAGTACAAACGTGCAAGCATACTAACCTAACCCTAGGTAAGGCATGTCAGAGCGAAAGACAGTAATTTCGAATGAGCCAAGAAAGAGCGGTGCGGGGCCGGTCGGAGCGCACCCTTTTCTCGGTGGCTGGCGGGCGAGAGAGTGCTGCGTCGCCGGCATCGGCGTCGAAAGAAGCCGAGCCGAAAAAAGTTAAAGTACAAACGTGCAAGCATACTAACCTAACCCTAGGTAAGGCATGTCAGAGCGAAAGACAGTAATTTCGAATGAGCCAAGAAAGAGCGGTGCGGGGCCGGTCGGAGCGCACCCTTTTCTCGGTGGCTGGCGGGCGAGAGAGTGCTGCGTCGCCGGCATCGGCGTCGAAAGAAGCCGAGCCGGAAAAAGTTAAAGTACAAACGTGCAAGCATACTAGCCTAACCCTAGGTAAGGCATGTCAGAGCGAAAGACAGTAATTTCGAATGAGCCAAGAAAGAGCGGTGCGGGGCCGGTCGGAGCGCACCCTTTTCTCGGTGGCTGGCGGGCGAGAGAGTGCTGCGTCGCCGGCATCGGCGTCGAAAGAAGCCGAGCCGAAAAAAGTTAAAGTACAAACGTGCAAGCATACTAACCTAACCCTAGGTAAGGCATGTCAGAGCGAAAGACAGTAATTTCGAATGAGCCAAGAAAGAGCGGTGCGGGGCCGGGCGGAGCGCACCCTTTTCTCGGTGGCTGGCGGGCGAGAGAGTGCTGCGTCGCCGGCATCGGCGTCGAAAGAAGCCGAGCCAAAAAAAGTTAAAGTACAAACGCGATGCTAATGAGCGAGCCGTTGTCTCGACTAATATGTAGGGGGCGTTCGATCGAGCGTCTGGCTTGAGCGCTTGTCGGCCTAGCAGAACGGTCGCATTGTTATGCCCGGGTTTTAGGCACCGCTGCAGGCGGCCGGCAGAGCTCTTGTTTGTGCGAAACTGAATGGATCGAGCCCGAGAGAGGGCGAGCAAAGAAAAAACGCAAATCGCTCCGCCTGGCACTGCCGGCGAGGGCGTGGACGTCGCGGCCAGCGACTGTCGAAGCTGAGTACGGCCGCAGGCGATCGCCTCGGTCTTAAACGAATGCGACGAGCACGCGCCGGGCGGCCCAGCAAGGGCCGAGCGCAGCTGTCGCAGCTATCTGGTTGATCCTGCCAGTAGTGATATGCTTGTCTCAAAGATTAAGCCATGCAGGTGCAAGTACGAGTTCTCGTAAAGCGAAACTGCGAATGGCTCATTAAATCAGTCTTGGTTTATTTGGTCTCGTAAGCGAAGTGGATAACTGTGGTAATTCTAGAGCTAATACATGCATTAAGCGCCGACTTCGGGAGGCGCGCTTTTATCAGATCAAAACCGACCGGGTTCGTCCTGTGACGTTTGATGACTCTGGATAACCACGCGGATCGTACGGTCTCTGCACCGACGACGTATCATTCAAGTGTCTGCCCTATCAACTGTCGAAGGTACGCTACGTGCCTACCTTTGTGATAACGGGTAACGGGGAATCAGGGTTCGATTCCGGAGAGGGAGCCTGAGAAACGGCTACCACATCCAAGGAAGGCAGCAGGCGCGCAAATTACCCATTCCCGACACGGGGAGGTAGTGACGAAAAATAACAATACAGGACTCTAACGAGGCCCTGTAATTGGAATGAGTACATCCTAAAACTCTTAACGAGTATCCATTGGAGGGCAAGTCTGGTGCCAGCAGCCGCGGTAATTCCAGCTCCAACAGTGTATGCTAAAGTTGTTGCGGTTGAAAAGCTCGTAGTTGGATTTTGGGCGAGCGCCGCCGGTCCGTCGCAAGGCGTGTCACTGGTTGCGTTCGCCTCACCTTCGGTTCTCCGTCGGTGCTCTTGACTGAGTGACGGCGGTGGCCGATAAGTTTACTTTGAAAAAATTAGAGTGTTCAAAGCAGGCTGTTCGCCTGCATAGTGTTGCATGGAATAATGGAATAGGACCTCGGTTCTATTTTGTTGGTTTTCGGAGCACGAGGTAATGATTAAGAGGGACAGACGGGGGCGTCCGTACTCTGCCGTTAGAGGTGAAATTCTTGGATCGGCGGAAGACGAACTACTGCGAAAGCATTCGCCAAGAATGTTTTCTTTAATCAAGAGCGAAAGTCAGAGGTTCGAAGACGATCAGATACCGTCCTAGTTCTGACTATAAACGATGCCAACTAGCGATCGGGAGGCGTTACCATGACGACCTTTCCGGCAGCTTCCGGGAAACCAAAGTCTTTGGGTTCCGGGGGAAGTATGGTTGCAAAGCTGAAACTTAAAGGAATTGACGGAAGGGCACCACCAGGAGTGGAGCCTGCGGCTTAATTTGACTCAACACGGGGAAACTCACCCGGCCCGGACACAGGTAGGATTGACAGATTGAGAGCTCTTTCTTGATTCTGTGGGTGGTGGTGCATGGCCGTTCTTAGTTGGTGGAGCGATTTGTCTGGTTAATTCCGATAACGAACGAGACTCTGGCATGCTAAATAGTTACGCGACCTTCTCGGTCGGCGTCTAACTTCTTAGAGGGACTAGTGGCGTTTAGCCACACGAGATTGAGCAATAACAGGTCTGTGATGCCCTTAGATGTCCGGGGCCGCACGCGCGCTACACTGAGTGAAGCAGCGAGTGTCTAACCTAGGCCGAAAGGTCCGGGTAACCCGTTGAACCTCATTCGTGATTGGGATAGGGACTTGCAATTGTTTCCCTTGAACGAGGAATTCCCAGTAAGCGTAAGTCATCAACTTGCGTTGATTACGTCCCTGCCCTTTGTACACACCGCCCGTCGCTACTACCGATTGAATGGTTTAGTGAGATCCTTGGATCGGCCCCGTCGCGGCTGGCAACGGCCGCGTCGGCGTGTCGAGAAGACGATCAAACTTGATCATTTAGAGGAAGTAAAAGTCGTAACAAGGTTTCCGTAGGTGAACCTGCGGAAGGATCATTACCGAAGGTGGTGGTAGGCCCCGGCCGACCGCGCACTGAATTGTCTTTGGGTGCCGCCGAGAGGGCGGCCGTCAATCGGGGTTCCGCCCCGTGCGACACGCGTAACACGTTGGCATAGCAAGGCAGCCGAGTGCGATGGTGGCTTCTGGGCACCGCGCTCGATGTGCCGCCGGCCCAGCCCGGCGGTCGCTCGGCGCCGTTTGTTGGTGTTTTTGTGCAGTTGTTGTCGGTGGTGGTTTTGTGGTCGATCCCACAGTGTGACGTCCGCGCGCTTCGGCGCCGGGCGAAACGTCGAGGACGACTCTTAACGGTGGATCACTCGGCTCGCGAGTCGATGAAGGACGCAGCCAAGTGCGAGAAGTAATGTGAATTGCAGAACACATTGAACGTCGACCTTCTGAACGCGAATTGCGGTCTCGGGTCAATCCCGGGACCGCGTCTGCCTCAGGGTCGCGTTCGTCCTCACCCGAGGGCCGTCGCCTGGCCTCTGCGAAGACGGCCGGGCGTCGCCCCAAGTTGAAGCGGTCGCCGAGCTTTCTCGGCGCGACCGCGTGTCCCGTACACCGCCGGCCCCTCGACGTGTTCAACTACGTTCGAGGGGCGGGTCCAGGTCGGTCGGTCCGGTCACGAGATCAAGACCGACCGTGGGCCAAGGCGGCGACGGTACGCGCTCGGTCGGCGCCGGCGGCGACGACTTGCGATGCCAGCGGGCCGTGTAAGAAACGGCCCGCTTGACACATACGACCTGAGTTCAGGCGAGAGCACCCGCTGAATTTAAGCATATTATTAAGCGGAGGAAAAGAAACCAACAGGGATTCCCTGAGTAACGGCGAGTGAACCGGGAAGAGTCCAGCGTCGAATCTGCGCGCTTTTCGAGCGCGCCGAGTTGTGACGTACGGAAGTCCCAGTGCGGCTGACGGCGAGCGCCGGTGTCCTTCTGATCGAGGCCTCGTCCCACGGCGGGTGTTAGGCCCATAGGGGCGCTTGCCTTGGCCGCTTCGGGTCTTCTCGGAGTCGGGTTGTTTGGGAATGCAGCCCAAAGCGGGTGGTAAACTCCACCTAAGACTAAATACGGTCGCGAGACCGATAGCGGACAAGTACCGTGAGGGAAAGTTGAAAAGCACTTTGAAGAGAGAGTTCAAGAGTACGTGAAACCGTTGAGAGGCAAACGGGAGGGCCCGTCAGGTCGCCGGCTCGCTTTCAGTTGGGTGCGGGGGCGCGCCGTCTCGGTTCGCGGACGCTTAAGGCGCCGCTGCCGAGTCGGCTCGCGCACCGTCTCAGCGCACTAGCGACCGGCGCGGGTCACGACCGGTTTGCCGTCGGTCTAAGTCCCCGCGCGAAGGTGGCCTCCGCTCCGGCGGGGGTGTTACAGCGCGCGGGCGGTGCGGCCCGGCGGCGGATCGAGGAAAGGATGCCGCGCGCTCTCTGTGTGCGGCCGTCGCCGTTCGGCTGGCTTGTCGTTCGCCTGCACTGTACGCAGTGCCGGTGTTCGGCGGGCTGCCGCTTCGGTGGCGCGCCGTCGACGCGCTCGGGGTCCGTGGCCACGT
>NW_027556680.1:22500-27500 GCF_964204865.1 Styela clava
CCGGCATCGGCGTCGAAAGAAGCCGAGCCGAAAAAAGTTAAAGTACAAACGTGCAAGCATACTAACCTAACCCTAGGTAAGGCATGTCAGAGCGAAAGACAGTAATTTCGAATGAGCCAAGAAAGAGCGGTGCGGGGCCGGTCGGAGCGCACCCTTTTCTCGGTGGCTGGCGGGCGAGAGAGTGCTGCGTCGCCGGCATCGGCGTCGAAAGAAGCCGAGCCGAAAAAAGTTAAAGTACAAACGTGCAAGCATACTAACCTAACCCTAGGTAAGGCATGTCAGAGCGAAAGACAGTAATTTCGAATGAGCCAAGAAAGAGCGGTGCGGGGCCGGGCGGAGCGCACCCTTTTCTCGGTGGCTGGCGGGCGAGAGAGTGCTGCGTCGCCGGCATCGGCGTCGAAAGAAGCCGAGCCGAAAAAAGTTAAAGTACAAACGTGCAAGCATACTAACCTAACCCTAGGTAAGGCATGTCAGAGCGAAAGACAGTAATTTCGAATGAGCCAAGAAAGAGCGGTGCGGGGCCGGTCGGAGCGCACCCTTTTCTCGGTGGCTGGCGGGCGAGAGAGTGCTGCGTCGCCGGCATCGGCGTCGAAAGAAGCCGAGCCGAAAAAAGTTAAAGTACAAACGTGCAAGCATACTAACCTAACCCTAGGTAAGGCATGTCAGAGCGAAAGACAGTAATTTCGAATGAGCCAAGAAAGAGCGGTGCGGGGCCGGTCGGAGCGCACCCTTTTCTCGGTGGCTGGCGGGCGAGAGAGTGCTGCGTCGCCGGCATCGGCGTCGAAAGAAGCCGAGCCGAAAAAAGTTAAAGTACAAACGTGCAAGCATACTAACCTAACCCTAGGTAAGGCATGTCAGAGCGAAAGACAGTAATTTCGAATGAGCCAAGAAAGAGCGGTGCGGGGCCGGTCGGAGCGCACCCTTTTCTCGGTGGCTGGCGGGCGAGAGAGTGCTGCGTCGCCGGCATCGGCGTCGAAAGAAGCCGAGCCGGAAAAAGTTAAAGTACAAACGTGCAAGCATACTAGCCTAACCCTAGGTAAGGCATGTCAGAGCGAAAGACAGTAATTTCGAATGAGCCAAGAAAGAGCGGTGCGGGGCCGGTCGGAGCGCACCCTTTTCTCGGTGGCTGGCGGGCGAGAGAGTGCTGCGTCGCCGGCATCGGCGTCGAAAGAAGCCGAGCCGAAAAAAGTTAAAGTACAAACGTGCAAGCATACTAACCTAACCCTAGGTAAGGCATGTCAGAGCGAAAGACAGTAATTTCGAATGAGCCAAGAAAGAGCGGTGCGGGGCCGGGCGGAGCGCACCCTTTTCTCGGTGGCTGGCGGGCGAGAGAGTGCTGCGTCGCCGGCATCGGCGTCGAAAGAAGCCGAGCCAAAAAAAGTTAAAGTACAAACGCGATGCTAATGAGCGAGCCGTTGTCTCGACTAATATGCAGGGGGCGTTCGATCGAGCGTCTGGCTTGAGCGCTTGTCGGCCTAGCAGAACGGTCGCATTGTTATGCCCGGGTTTTAGGCACCGCTGCAGGCGGCCGGCAGAGCTCTTGTTTGTGCGAAACTGAATGGATCGAGCCCGAGAGAGGGCGAGCAAAGAAAAAACGCAAATCGCTCCGCCTGGCACTGCCGGCGAGGGCGTGGACGTCGCGGCCAGCGACTGTCGAAGCTGAGTACGGCCGCAGGCGATCGCCTCGGTCTTAAACGAATGCGACGAGCACGCGCCGGGCGGCCCAGCAAGGGCCGAGCGCAGCTGTCGCAGCTATCTGGTTGATCCTGCCAGTAGTGATATGCTTGTCTCAAAGATTAAGCCATGCAGGTGCAAGTACGAGTTCTCGTAAAGCGAAACTGCGAATGGCTCATTAAATCAGTCTTGGTTTATTTGGTCTCGTAAGCGAAGTGGATAACTGTGGTAATTCTAGAGCTAATACATGCATTAAGCGCCGACTTCGGGAGGCGCGCTTTTATCAGATCAAAACCGACCGGGTTCGTCCTGTGACGTTTGATGACTCTGGATAACCACGCGGATCGTACGGTCTCTGCACCGACGACGTATCATTCAAGTGTCTGCCCTATCAACTGTCGAAGGTACGCTACGTGCCTACCTTTGTGATAACGGGTAACGGGGAATCAGGGTTCGATTCCGGAGAGGGAGCCTGAGAAACGGCTACCACATCCAAGGAAGGCAGCAGGCGCGCAAATTACCCATTCCCGACACGGGGAGGTAGTGACGAAAAATAACAATACAGGACTCTAACGAGGCCCTGTAATTGGAATGAGTACATCCTAAAACTCTTAACGAGTATCCATTGGAGGGCAAGTCTGGTGCCAGCAGCCGCGGTAATTCCAGCTCCAACAGTGTATGCTAAAGTTGTTGCGGTTGAAAAGCTCGTAGTTGGATTTTGGGCGAGCGCCGCCGGTCCGTCGCAAGGCGTGTCACTGGTTGCGTTCGCCTCACCTTCGGTTCTCCGTCGGTGCTCTTGACTGAGTGTCGGCGGTGGCCGATAAGTTTACTTTGAAAAAATTAGAGTGTTCAAAGCAGGCTGTTCGCCTGCATAGTGTTGCATGGAATAATGGAATAGGACCTCGGTTCTATTTTGTTGGTTTTCGGAGCACGAGGTAATGATTAAGAGGGACAGACGGGGGCGTCCGTACTCTGCCGTTAGAGGTGAAATTCTTGGATCGGCGGAAGACGAACTACTGCGAAAGCATTCGCCAAGAATGTTTTCTTTAATCAAGAGCGAAAGTCAGAGGTTCGAAGACGATCAGATACCGTCCTAGTTCTGACTATAAACGATGCCAACTAGCGATCGGGAGGCGTTACCATGACGACCTTTCCGGCAGCTTCCGGGAAACCAAAGTCTTTGGGTTCCGGGGGAAGTATGGTTGCAAAGCTGAAACTTAAAGGAATTGACGGAAGGGCACCACCAGGAGTGGAGCCTGCGGCTTAATTTGACTCAACACGGGGAAACTCACCCGGCCCGGACACAGGTAGGATTGACAGATTGAGAGCTCTTTCTTGATTCTGTGGGTGGTGGTGCATG
The DNA here is from genome assembly GCF_964204865.1 of Styela clava. Lineage (NCBI taxonomy): Eukaryota > Metazoa > Chordata > Ascidiacea > Stolidobranchia > Styelidae > Styela > Styela clava. Next base: position 25,535 of record NW_027556680.1, read on the forward strand.
GCCGTTCTTAGTTGGTGGAGCGATTTGTCTGGTTAATTCCGATAACGAACGAGACTCTGGCATGCTAAATAGTTACGCGACCTTCTCGGTCGGCGTCTAACTTCTTAGAGGGACTAGTGGCGTTTAGCCACACGAGATTGAGCAATAACAGGTCTGTGATGCCCTTAGATGTCCGGGGCCGCACGCGCGCTACACTGAGTGAAGCAGCGAGTGTCTAACCTAGGCCGAAAGGTCCGGGTAACCCGTTGAACCTCATTCGTGATTGGGATAGGGACTTGCAATTGTTTCCCTTGAACGAGGAATTCCCAGTAAGCGCAAGTCATCAACTTGCGTTGATTACGTCCCTGCCCTTTGTACACACCGCCCGTCGCTACTACCGATTGAATGGTTTAGTGAGATCCTTGGATCGGCCCCGTCGCGGCTGGCAACGGCCGCGTCGGCGTGTCGAGAAGACAATCAAACTTGATCATTTAGAGGAAGTAAAAGTCGTAACAAGGTTTCCGTAGGTGAACCTGCGGAAGGATCATTACCGAAGGTGGTGGTAGGCCCCGGCCGACCGCGCACTGAATTGTCTTTGGGTGCCGCCGAGAGGGCGGCCGTCAATCGGGGTTCCGCCCCGTGCGACACGCGTAACACGTTGGCATAGCAAGGCAGCCGAGTGCGATGGTGGCTTCTGGGCACCGCGCTCGATGTGCCGCCGGCCCAGCCCGGCGGTCGCTCGGCGCCGTTTGTTGGTGTTTTTGTGCAGTTGTTGTCGGTGGTGGTTTTGTGGTCGATCCCACAGTGTGACGTCCGCGCGCTTCGGCGCCGGGCGAAACGTCGAGGACGACTCTTAACGGTGGATCACTCGGCTCGCGAGTCGATGAAGGACGCAGCCAAGTGCGAGAAGTAATGTGAATTGCAGAACACATTGAACGTCGACCTTCTGAACGCGAATTGCGGTCTCGGGTCAATCCCGGGACCGCGTCTGCCTCAGGGTCGCGTTCGTCCTCACCCGAGGGCCGTCGCCTGGCCTCTGCGAAGACGGCCGGGCGTCGCCCCAAGTTGAAGCGGTCGCCGAGCTTTCTCGGCGCGACCGCGTGTCCCGTACACCGCCGGCCCCTCGACGTGTTCAACTACGTTCGAGGGGCGGGTCCAGGTCGGTCGGTCCGGTCACGAGATCAAGACCGACCGTGGGCCAAGGCGGCGACGGTACGCGCTCGGTCGGCGCCGGCGGCGACGACTTGCGATGCCAGCGGGCCGTGTAAGAAACGGCCCGCTTGACACATACGACCTGAGTTCAGGCGAGAGCACCCGCTGAATTTAAGCATATTATTAAGCGGAGGAAAAGAAACCAACAGGGATTCCCTGAGTAACGGCGAGTGAACCGGGAAGAGTCCAGCGTCGAATCTGCGCGCTTTTCGAGCGCGCCGAGTTGTGACGTACGGAAGTCCCAGTGCGGCTGACGGCGAGCGCCGGTGTCCTTCTGATCGAGGCCTCGTCCCACGGCGGGTGTTAGGCCCATAGGGGCGCTTGCCTTGGCCGCTTCGGGTCTTCTCGGAGTCGGGTTGTTTGGGAATGCAGCCCAAAGCGGGTGGTAAACTCCACCTAAGACTAAATACGGTCGCGAGACCGATAGCGGACAAGTACCGTGAGGGAAAGTTGAAAAGCACTTTGAAGAGAGAGTTCAAGAGTACGTGAAACCGTTGAGAGGCAAACGGGAGGGCCCGTCAGGTCGCCGGCTCGCTTTCAGTTGGGTGCGGGGGCGCGCCGTCTCGGTTCGCGGACGCTTAAGGCGCCGCTGCCGAGTCGGCTCGCGCACCGTCTCAGCGCACTAGCGACCGGCGCGGGTCACGACCGGTTTGCCGTCGGTCTAAGTCCCCGCGCGAAGGTGGCCTCCGCTCCGGCGGGGGTGTTACAGCGCGCGGGCGGTGCGGCCCGGCGGCGGATCGAGGAAAGGATGCCGCGCGCTCTCTGTGTGCGGCCG
>NW_027556680.1:32500-37500 GCF_964204865.1 Styela clava
ATGTCAGAGCGAAAGACAGTAATTTCGAATGAGCCAAGAAAGAGCGGTGCGGGGCCGGTCGGAGCGCACCCTTTTCTCGGTGGCTGGCGGGCGAGAGAGTGCTGCGTCGCCGGCATCGGCGTCGAAAGAAGCCGAGCCGAAAAAAGTTAAAGTACAAACGTGCAAGCATACTAACCTAACCCTAGGTAAGGCATGTCAGAGCGAAAGACAGTAATTTCGAATGAGCCAAGAAAGAGCGGTGCGGGGCCGGTCGGAGCGCACCCTTTTCTCGGTGGCTGGCGGGCGAGAGAGTGCTGCGTCGCCGGCATCGGCGTCGAAAGAAGCCGAGCCGAAAAAAGTTAAAGTACAAACGTGCAAGCATACTAACCTAACCCTAGGTAAGGCATGTCAGAGCGAAAGACAGTAATTTCGAATGAGCCAAGAAAGAGCGGTGCGGGGCCGGGCGGAGCGCACCCTTTTCTCGGTGGCTGGCGGGCGAGAGAGTGCTGCGTCGCCGGCATCGGCGTCGAAAGAAGCCGAGCCGAAAAAAGTTAAAGTACAAACGTGCAAGCATACTAACCTAACCCTAGGTAAGGCATGTCAGAGCGAAAGACAGTAATTTCGAATGAGCCAAGAAAGAGCGGTGCGGGGCCGGTCGGAGCGCACCCTTTTCTCGGTGGCTGGCGGGCGAGAGAGTGCTGCGTCGCCGGCATCGGCGTCGAAAGAAGCCGAGCCGAAAAAAGTTAAAGTACAAACGTGCAAGCATACTAACCTAACCCTAGGTAAGGCATGTCAGAGCGAAAGACAGTAATTTCGAATGAGCCAAGAAAGAGCGGTGCGGGGCCGGTCGGAGCGCACCCTTTTCTCGGTGGCTGGCGGGCGAGAGAGTGCTGCGTCGCCGGCATCGGCGTCGAAAGAAGCCGAGCCGAAAAAAGTTAAAGTACAAACGTGCAAGCATACTAACCTAACCCTAGGTAAGGCATGTCAGAGCGAAAGACAGTAATTTCGAATGAGCCAAGAAAGAGCGGTGCGGGGCCGGTCGGAGCGCACCCTTTTCTCGGTGGCTGGCGGGCGAGAGAGTGCTGCGTCGCCGGCATCGGCGTCGAAAGAAGCCGAGCCGGAAAAAGTTAAAGTACAAACGTGCAAGCATACTAGCCTAACCCTAGGTAAGGCATGTCAGAGCGAAAGACAGTAATTTCGAATGAGCCAAGAAAGAGCGGTGCGGGGCCGGTCGGAGCGCACCCTTTTCTCGGTGGCTGGCGGGCGAGAGAGTGCTGCGTCGCCGGCATCGGCGTCGAAAGAAGCCGAGCCGAAAAAAGTTAAAGTACAAACGTGCAAGCATACTAACCTAACCCTAGGTAAGGCATGTCAGAGCGAAAGACAGTAATTTCGAATGAGCCAAGAAAGAGCGGTGCGGGGCCGGGCGGAGCGCACCCTTTTCTCGGTGGCTGGCGGGCGAGAGAGTGCTGCGTCGCCGGCATCGGCGTCGAAAGAAGCCGAGCCAAAAAAAGTTAAAGTACAAACGCGATGCTAATGAGCGAGCCGTTGTCTCGACTAATATGTAGGGGGCGTTCGATCGAGCGTCTGGCTTGAGCGCTTGTCGGCCTAGCAGAACGGTCGCATTGTTATGCCCGGGTTTTAGGCACCGCTGCAGGCGGCCGGCAGAGCTCTTGTTTGTGCGAAACTGAATGGATCGAGCCCGAGAGAGGGCGAGCAAAGAAAAAACGCAAATCGCTCCGCCTGGCACTGCCGGCGAGGGCGTGGACGTCGCGGCCAGCGACTGTCGAAGCTGAGTACGGCCGCAGGCGATCGCCTCGGTCTTAAACGAATGCGACGAGCACGCGCCGGGCGGCCCAGCAAGGGCCGAGCGCAGCTGTCGCAGCTATCTGGTTGATCCTGCCAGTAGTGATATGCTTGTCTCAAAGATTAAGCCATGCAGGTGCAAGTACGAGTTCTCGTAAAGCGAAACTGCGAATGGCTCATTAAATCAGTCTTGGTTTATTTGGTCTCGTAAGCGAAGTGGATAACTGTGGTAATTCTAGAGCTAATACATGCATTAAGCGCCGACTTCGGGAGGCGCGCTTTTATCAGATCAAAACCGACCGGGTTCGTCCTGTGACGTTTGATGACTCTGGATAACCACGCGGATCGTACGGTCTCTGCACCGACGACGTATCATTCAAGTGTCTGCCCTATCAACTGTCGAAGGTACGCTACGTGCCTACCTTTGTGATAACGGGTAACGGGGAATCAGGGTTCGATTCCGGAGAGGGAGCCTGAGAAACGGCTACCACATCCAAGGAAGGCAGCAGGCGCGCAAATTACCCATTCCCGACACGGGGAGGTAGTGACGAAAAATAACAATACAGGACTCTAACGAGGCCCTGTAATTGGAATGAGTACATCCTAAAACTCTTAACGAGTATCCATTGGAGGGCAAGTCTGGTGCCAGCAGCCGCGGTAATTCCAGCTCCAACAGTGTATGCTAAAGTTGTTGCGGTTGAAAAGCTCGTAGTTGGATTTTGGGCGAGCGCCGCCGGTCCGTCGCAAGGCGTGTCACTGGTTGCGTTCGCCTCACCTTCGGTTCTCCGTCGGTGCTCTTGACTGAGTGTCGGCGGTGGCCGATAAGTTTACTTTGAAAAAATTAGAGTGTTCAAAGCAGGCTGTTCGCCTGCATAGTGTTGCATGGAATAATGGAATAGGACCTCGGTTCTATTTTGTTGGTTTTCGGAGCACGAGGTAATGATTAAGAGGGACAGACGGGGGCGTCCGTACTCTGCCGTTAGAGGTGAAATTCTTGGATCGGCGGAAGACGAACTACTGCGAAAGCATTCGCCAAGAATGTTTTCTTTAATCAAGAGCGAAAGTCAGAGGTTCGAAGACGATCAGATACCGTCCTAGTTCTGACTATAAACGATGCCAACTAGCGATCGGGAGGCGTTACCATGACGACCTTTCCGGCAGCTTCCGGGAAACCAAAGTCTTTGGGTTCCGGGGGAAGTATGGTTGCAAAGCTGAAACTTAAAGGAATTGACGGAAGGGCACCACCAGGAGTGGAGCCTGCGGCTTAATTTGACTCAACACGGGGAAACTCACCCGGCCCGGACACAGGTAGGATTGACAGATTGAGAGCTCTTTCTTGATTCTGTGGGTGGTGGTGCATGGCCGTTCTTAGTTGGTGGAGCGATTTGTCTGGTTAATTCCGATAACGAACGAGACTCTGGCATGCTAAATAGTTACGCGACCTTCTCGGTCGGCGTCTAACTTCTTAGAGGGACTAGTGGCGTTTAGCCACACGAGATTGAGCAATAACAGGTCTGTGATGCCCTTAGATGTCCGGGGCCGCACGCGCGCTACACTGAGTGAAGCAGCGAGTGTCTAACCTAGGCCGAAAGGTCCGGGTAACCCGTTGAACCTCATTCGTGATTGGGATAGGGACTTGCAATTGTTTCCCTTGAACGAGGAATTCCCAGTAAGCGCAAGTCATCAACTTGCGTTGATTACGTCCCTGCCCTTTGTACACACCGCCCGTCGCTACTACCGATTGAATGGTTTAGTGAGATCCTTGGATCGGCCCCGTCGCGGCTGGCAACGGCCGCGTCGGCGTGTCGAGAAGACGATCAAACTTGATCATTTAGAGGAAGTAAAAGTCGTAACAAGGTTTCCGTAGGTGAACCTGCGGAAGGATCATTACCGAAGGTGGTGGTAGGCCCCGGCCGACCGCGCACTGAATTGTCTTTGGGTGCCGCCGAGAGGGCGGCCGTCAATCGGGGTTCCGCCCCGTGCGACACGCGTAACACGTTGGCATAGCAAGGCAGCCGAGTGCGATGGTGGCTTCTGGGCACCGCGCTCGATGTGCCGCCGGCCCAGCCCGGCGGTCGCTCGGCGCCGTTTGTTGGTGTTTTTGTGCAGTTGTTGTCGGTGGTGGTTTTGTGGTCGATCCCACAGTGTGACGTCCGCGCGCTTCGGCGCCGGGCGAAACGTCGAGGACGACTCTTAACGGTGGATCACTCGGCTCGCGAGTCGATGAAGGACGCAGCCAAGTGCGAGAAGTAATGTGAATTGCAGAACACATTGAACGTCGACCTTCTGAACGCGAATTGCGGTCTCGGGTCAATCCCGGGACCGCGTCTGCCTCAGGGTCGCGTTCGTCCTCACCCGAGGGCCGTCGCCTGGCCTCTGCGAAGACGGCCGGGCGTCGCCCCAAGTTGAAGCGGTCGCCGAGCTTTCTCGGCGCGACCGCGTGTCCCGTACACCGCCGGCCCCTCGACGTGTTCAACTACGTTCGAGGGGCGGGTCCAGGTCGGTCGGTCCGGTCACGAGATCAAGACCGACCGTGGGCCAAGGCGGCGACGGTACGCGCTCGGTCGGCGCCGGCGGCGACGACTTGCGATGCCAGCGGGCCGTGTAAGAAACGGCCCGCTTGACACATACGACCTGAGTTCAGGCGAGAGCACCCGCTGAATTTAAGCATATTATTAAGCGGAGGAAAAGAAACCAACAGGGATTCCCTGAGTAACGGCGAGTGAACCGGGAAGAGTCCAGCGTCGAATCTGCGCGCTTTTCGAGCGCGCCGAGTTGTGACGTACGGAAGTCCCAGTGCGGCTGACGGCGAGCGCCGGTGTCCTTCTGATCGAGGCCTCGTCCCACGGCGGGTGTTAGGCCCATAGGGGCGCTTGCCTTGGCCGCTTCGGGTCTTCTCGGAGTCGGGTTGTTTGGGAATGCAGCCCAAAGCGGGTGGTAAACTCCACCTAAGACTAAATACGGTCGCGAGACCGATAGCGGACAAGTACCGTGAGGGAAAGTTGAAAAGCACTTTGAAGAGAGAGTTCAAGAGTACGTGAAACCGTTGAGAGGCAAACGGGAGGGCCCGTCAGGTCGCCGGCTCGCTTTCAGTTGGGTGCGGGGGCGCGCCGTCTCGGTTCGCGGACGCTTAAGGCGCCGCTGCCGAGTCGGCTCGCGCACCGTCTCAGCGCACTAGCGACCGGCGCGGGTCACGACCGGTTTGCCGTCGGTCTAAG
>NW_027556680.1:42500-43923 GCF_964204865.1 Styela clava
CTGGCGGGCGAGAGAGTGCTGCGTCGCCGGCATCGGCGTCGAAAGAAGCCGAGCCGAAAAAAGTTAAAGTACAAACGTGCAAGCATACTAACCTAACCCTAGGTAAGGCATGTCAGAGCGAAAGACAGTAATTTCGAATGAGCCAAGAAAGAGCGGTGCGGGGCCGGTCGGAGCGCACCCTTTTCTCGGTGGCTGGCGGGCGAGAGAGTGCTGCGTCGCCGGCATCGGCGTCGAAAGAAGCCGAGCCGAAAAAAGTTAAAGTACAAACGTGCAAGCATACTAACCTAACCCTAGGTAAGGCATGTCAGAGCGAAAGACAGTAATTTCGAATGAGCCAAGAAAGAGCGGTGCGGGGCCGGTCGGAGCGCACCCTTTTCTCGGTGGCTGGCGGGCGAGAGAGTGCTGCGTCGCCGGCATCGGCGTCGAAAGAAGCCGAGCCGAAAAAAGTTAAAGTACAAACGCGATGCTAATGAGCGAGCCGTTGTCTCGACTAATATGTAGGGGGCGTTCGATCGAGCGTCTGGCTTGAGCGCTTGTCGGCCTAGCAGAACGGTCGCATTGTTATGCCCGGGTTTTAGGCACCGCTGCAGGCGGCCGGCAGAGCTCTTGTTTGTGCGAAACTGAATGGATCGAGCCCGAGAGAGGGCGAGCAAAGAAAAAACGCAAATCGCTCCGCCTGGCACTGCCGGCGAGAGCGTGGACGTCGCGGCCAGCGACTGTCGAAGCTGAGTACGGCCGCAGGCGATCGCCTCGGTCTTAAACGAATGCGACGAGCACGCGCCGGGCGGCCCAGCAAGGGCCGAGCGCAGCTGTCGCAGCTATCTGGTTGATCCTGCCAGTAGTGATATGCTTGTCTCAAAGATTAAGCCATGCAGGTGCAAGTACGAGTTCTCGTAAAGCGAAACTGCGAATGGCTCATTAAATCAGTCTTGGTTTATTTGGTCTCGTAAGCGAAGTGGATAACTGTGGTAATTCTAGAGCTAATACATGCATTAAGCGCCGACTTCGGGAGGCGCGCTTTTATCAGATCAAAACCGACCGGGTTCGTCCTGTGACGTTTGATGACTCTGGATAACCACGCGGATCGTACGGTCTCTGCACCGACGACGTATCATTCAAGTGTCTGCCCTATCAACTGTCGAAGGTACGCTACGTGCCTACCTTTGTGATAACGGGTAACGGGGAATCAGGGTTCGATTCCGGAGAGGGAGCCTGAGAAACGGCTACCACATCCAAGGAAGGCAGCAGGCGCGCAAATTACCCATTCCCGACACGGGGAGGTAGTGACGAAAAATAACAATACAGGACTCTAACGAGGCCCTGTAATTGGAATGAGTACATCCTAAAACTCTTAACGAGTATCCATTGGAGGGCAAGTCTGGTGCCAGCAGCCGCGGTAATTCCAGCTCCAACAGTGTATGCT
>NW_027556681.1:0-109016 GCF_964204865.1 Styela clava
TGTTTTTTGACGGGTTTTCACTGTTTTTAAGCGTTTTAGCAGGGTTATTGGTGTTTTTTGGCGGTTTTTCTTTGTTTTTAAGCGTTTTAGCAGGGTTATTGGTGTTTTTTGACGGTTTTTCACTGTTTTTGAGCGTTTTAGCAGGGTTATTGGTGTTTTTTGACGGTTTTTCACTGTTTTTAAGCGTTTCAGCAGGGTTATTGGTGTTTTTTGACGGTTTTTCACAGTTTTTAAGCGTTTTAGCAGGGTTATTGGTGTTTTTTGACGGTTTTTCACTGTTTTTAAGCGTTTTAGCAGGGTTATTGGTGTTTTTTGACGGGTTTTCACTGTTTTTAAGCGTTTTAGCAGGGTTATTGGTGTTTTTTGGCGGTTTTTCTCTGTTTTTTAGCGTTTTAGCAGGGTTATTGGTGTTTTTTGACGGTTTTTCACTGTTTTTAAGCGTTTTAGCAGGGTTATTGGTGTTTTTTGACGGTTTTTCACTGTTTTAAGCGTTTCAGCAGGGTTATTGGTGTTTTTTTGACGGTTTTTCACTGTTTTTAAGCGTTTTAGCAGGGTTATTGGTGTATTTTGACGGTTTTTCACTGTTTTTAAGCGTTTTAGCAGGGTTATTGGTGTTTTTTGACGGTTTTTCACTGCTTTTAAGCGTTTTAGCAGGGTTATTGGTGTTTTTCGACGGTTTTTCACTGTTTTTAAGCGTTTTAGCAGAGTTATTGGTGTTTTTTGACGGTTTTTCACTGTTTTTGAGCGTTTTAGCAGGGTTATTGGTGTTTTTTGACGGTTTTCCACTGTTTTTAAGCGTTTTAGCAGGGTTATTGGTGTTTTTTGACGGTTTTTCACTGTTTTTAAGCGTTTTAGCATGGTTATTGGTGTTTTTTGACGGTTTTTCACTGTTTTTAAGCTTTTTAGCAGGGTTATTGGTGTTTTTTGACGGTTTTTCACTGTTTTTAGCGTTTTAGCAGTGTTATTGGTGTTTTTTGACGGTTTTTCACTGTTTTTAAGCGTTTTAGCAGGGTTATTGGTGTTTTTTGACGGTTTTTCACTGTTTTTAAGCGTTTTAGCAGGGTTATTGGTGTTTTTTGACGGTTTTTCACTGTTTTTAAGCGTTTTAGCATGGTTATTGGTGTTTTTTGACGGTTTTTCACTGTTTTTAAGCGTTTTAGCAGGGTTATTGGTGTTTTTTGACGGTTTTTCACTGTTTTTAAGCGTTTTAGCAGGGTTATTGGTGTTTTTTGACGGTTTTTCACTGTTTTTAAGCGTTTTAGCAAGGTTATTGGTGTTTTTTGACGGTTTTTCACTGTTTTTAAGCGTTTTAGCAGGGTTATTGGTGTTTTCTGACGGTTTTTCACTGTTTTTAAGCGTTTTAGCAGGGTTATTGGTGTTTTTTGACGGTTTTTCACTGTTTTTAAGCGTTTTAGCAGGGTTATTGGTGTTTTTTGACGGTTTTTCACTGTTTTTAAGCGTTTTAGTAGGGTTATTGGTGTTTTTTGACGGTTTTTCACTGTTTTTAAGCGTTTTAGCAGGGTTATTGGTGTTTTTTGACGGTTTTTCACTGTTTTTAAGCGTTTTAGCAGGGTTATTGGTGTTTTTTGACGGTTTTTCACTGTTTTTAAGCGTTTAAGCAGGGTTATTGGTGTTTTTTGACGGTTTTTCACTGTTTTTGAGCGTTTTAGCAAGGTTATTGGTGTTTTTTGACGGTTTTTCACTGTTTTTGAGCGTTTTAGCAGGGTTATTGGTGTTTTTTGACGGTTTTTCACTGTTTTTAAACGTTTTAGCAGGGTTATTGGTGTTTTTTGACGGTTTTTCACTGTTTTTAAACGTTTAAGCAGGGTTATTGGTGTTTTTTGACGGTTTTTCACTGTTTTTGAGCGTTTTAGCAAGGTTATTGGTGTTTTTTGACGGTTTTTCACAGTTTTTAAGCGTTTTAGCAGGGTTATTGGTGTTTTTTGACGGTTTTTCACTGTTTTTAAGCGTTTTAGCAGGGTTATTGGTGTTTTTTGACGGTTTTTCACTGTTTTTAAGCGTTTTAGCAGGGTTATTGGTGTTTTTTGACGGTTTTTCACTGTTTTTAAGCGTTTTAGCAGGGTTATTGGTGTTTTTTGACGGTTTTTCACTGTTTTTAAGCGTTTTAGCAGGGTTATTGGTGTTTTTTGACGGTTTTTCACTGTTTTTAAGCGTTTTAGCAGGGTTATTGGTGTTTTTTGACGGTTTTTCACTGTTTTTAAGCGTTTTAGCAGGGTTATTGGTGTTTTTTGACGGTTTTTCACTGTTTTTAAGCGTTTTAGCAGGGTTATTGGTGTTTTTTGACGGTTTTTCACTGTTTTTAAGCGTTTAAGCAGGGTTATTGGTGTTTTTTGACGGTTTTTCACTGTTTTTAAGCGTTTTAGCAGGGTTATTGGTGTTTTTTGACGGGTTTTCACTGTTTTTAAGCGTTTCAGCAGGGTTATTGGTGTTTTTTGACGGTTTTTCACTGTTTTTAAGCGTTTTAGCAGGGTTATTGGTGTTTTTTGACGGTTTTTCACTGTTTTTAAGCGTTTTAGCAGGGTTATTGGTGTTTTTTGACGGTTTTTCACTGTTTTTAAGCGTTTCAGCAGGGTGATTGGTGTTTTTTGACGGTTTTTCACTGTTTTTAAGCGTTTTAGCAGGGTTATTGGTGTTTTTTGACGGTTTTTCACTGTTTTTAAGCGTTTTAGCAGGGTTATTGGTGTTTTTTGACGGTTTTTCACTGTTTTTAAGCGTTTCAGCAGGGTTATTGGTGTTTTTTGACGGTTTTTCACTGTTTTTAAGCGTTTTAGCAGGGTTATTGGTGTATTTTGACGGTTTTTCACTGTTTTTAAGCGTTTTAGCAGGGTTATTGGTGTTTTTTGACGGTTTTTCACTGTTTTTAAACGTTTTAGCAGGGTTATTGGTGTTTTTTGACGGTTTTTCACTGTTTTTAAGCGTTTCAGCAGGGTTATTGGTGTTTTTTGACGGTTTTTCACTGGTTTTTAAGCGTTTTAGCAGGGTTATTGGTGTATTTTGACGGTTTTTCACTGTTTTTAAGCGTTTTAGCAGGGTTATTGGTGTTTTTTGACGGTTTTTCACTGTTTTTAAGCGTTTTAGCAGGGTTATTGGTGTTTTTTGACGGTTTTTCACTGTTTTTAAGCGTTTTAGCGGGGTTATTGGTGTTTTTTGACGGTTTTTCACTGTTTTTAAGCGTTTTAGCAGGGTTATTGGTGTTTTTTGACGGTTTTTCACTGTTTTTAAGCGTTTTAGCAGGGTTATTGGTGTTTTTTGACGGTTTTTCACTGTTTTTAAGCGTTTTAGCAGGGTTATTGGTGTTTTTTGACGGTTTTTCACTGTTTTTAAGCGTTTTAGCAGGGTTATTGGTGTTTTTTGACGGTTTTTCACTGTTTTTAAGCGTTTTAGCAGGGTTATTGGTGTTTTTTGACGGTTTTTCACTGTTTTTAAGCGTTTAAGCAGGGTTATTGGTGTTTTTTGACGGTTTTTCACTGTTTTTAAGCGTTTTAGCAGGGTTATTGGTGTTTTTTGACGGGTTTTCACTGTTTTTAAGCGTTTCAGCAGGGTTATTGGTGTTTTTTGACGGTTTTTCACTGTTTTTAAGCGTTTTAGCAGGGTTATTGGTGTTTTTTGACGGTTTTTCACTGTTTTTAAGCGTTTTAGCAGGGTTATTGGTGTTTTTTGACGGTTTTTCACTGTTTTTAAGCGTTTCAGCAGGGTGATTGGTGTTTTTTGACGGTTTTTCACTGTTTTTAAGCGTTTTAGCAGGGTTATTGGTGTTTTTTGACGGTTTTTCACTGTTTTTAAGCGTTTTAGCAGGGTTATTGGTGTTTTTTGACGGTTTTTCACTGTTTTTAAGCGTTTCAGCAGGGTTATTGGTGTTTTTTGACGGTTTTTCACTGTTTTTAAGCGTTTTAGCAGGGTTATTGGTGTATTTTGACGGTTTTTCACTGTTTTTAAGCGTTTTAGCAGGGTTATTGGTGTTTTTTGACGGTTTTTCACTGTTTTTAAACGTTTTAGCAGGGTTATTGGTGTTTTTTGACGGTTTTTCACTGTTTTTAAGCGTTTCAGCAGGGTTATTGGTGTTTTTTGACGGTTTTTCACTGTTTTTAAGCGTTTTAGCAGGGTTATTGGTGTATTTTGACGGTTTTTCACTGTTTTTAAGCGTTTTAGCAGGGTTATTGGTGTTTTTTGACGGTTTTTCACTGTCTTTAAACGTTTTAGCAGGGTTATTGGTGTTTTTTGACGGTTTTTCACTGTTTTTAAGCGTTTTAGCAGGGTTATTGGTGTTTTTTGACGGTTTTTCACTGTTTTTAAGCGTTTTAGCAGGGTTATTGGTGTTTTTTGACGGTTTTTCACTGTTTTTAGGCGTTTTAGCAGGGTTATTGGTGTTTTTTGACGGTTTTTCACTGTTTTTAAGCGTTTTAGCAGGGTTATTGGTGTTTTTTGACGGTTTTTCACTGTTTTTAAGCGTTTTAGCAGGGTTATTGGTGTTTTTTGACGGTTTTTCACTGTTTTTAAGCGTTTTAGCAGGGTTATTGGTGTTTTTTGACGGTTTTTCACTGTTTTTAAACGTTTTAGCAGGGTTATTGGTGTTTTTTGACGGTTTTTCACTGTTTTTAAGCGTTTCAGCAGGGTGATTGGTGTTTTTTGACGGTTTTTCACTGTTTTTAAGCGTTTTAGCAGGGTTATTGGTGTTTTTTGACGGTTTTTCACTGTTTTTAAGCGTTTTAGCAGGGTTATTGGTGTTTTTTGACGGTTTTTCACTGTTTTTAAGCGTTTCAGCAGGGTTATTGGTGTTTTTTGACGACGGTTTTTCACTGTTTTTAAGCGTTTTAGCAGGGTTATTGGTGTATTTTGACGGTTTTTCACTGTTTTTAAGCGTTTTGTTAGCAGGGTTATTGGTGTTTTTGACGGTTTTTCACTGTTTTTAAGCGTTTTAGCAGGGTTATTGGTGTTTTTTGACGGTTTTTCACTGTTTTTAAGCGTTTCAGCAGGGTTATTGGTGTTTTTGACGGTTTTTCACTGTTTTTAAGCGTTTTAGCAGGGTTATTGGTGTATTTTGACGGTTTTTCACTGTTTTTGAGCGTTTTAGCAGGGTTATTGGTGTTTTTTGACGGTTTTTCACTGTTTTTAAACGTTTTAGCAGGGTTATTGGTGTTTTTTGACGGTTTTTCACTGTTTTTAAGCGTTTTAGCAGGGTTATTGGTGTTTTTTGACGGTTTTTCACAGTTTTTAAGCGTTTTAGCAGGGTTATTGGTGTTTTTTGACGGTTTTTCACTGTTTTTAAGCGTTTTAGCAGGGTTATTGGTGTTTTTTGACGGTTTTTCACTGTTTTTAAGCGTTTTAGCAGGGTTATTGGTGTTTTTTGACGGTTTTTCACTGTTTTTAAGCGTTTTAGCAGGGTTATTGGTGTTTTTTGACGGTTTTTCACTGTTTTTAAGCGTTTTAGCAGGGTTATTGGTGTTTTTTGACGGTTTTTCACAGTTTTTAAGCGTTTTAGCAGGGTTATTGGTGTTTTTTGACGGTTTTTCACTGTTTTTAAACGTTTTAGCAGGGTTATTGGTGTTTTTTGACGGTTTTTCACTGTTTTTAAGCGTTTTAGCAGGGTTATTGGTGTTTTTTGACGGTTTTTCACAGTTTTTAAGCGTTTTAGCAGGGTTATTGGTGTTTTTTGACGGTTTTTCACTGTTTTTAAGCGTTTTAGCAGGGTTATTGGTGTTTTTTGACGGTTTTTCACTGTTTTTAAACGTTTTAGCAGGGTTATTGGTGTTTTTTGACGGTTTTTCACTGTTTTTAAGCGTTTTAGCAGGGTTATTGGTGTTTTTTGACGGTTTTTCACAGTTTTTAAGCGTTTTAGCAGGGTTATTGGTGTTTTTTGACGGTTTTTCACTGTTTTTAAACGTTTTAGCAGGGTTATTGGTGTTTTTTGACGGTTTTTCACTGTTTTTAAGCGTTTTAGCAGGGTTATTGGTGTTTTTTGACGGTTTTTCACTGTTTTTAAGCGTTTTAGCAGGGTTATTGGTGTTTTTTGACGGTTTTTCACTGTTTTTAAGCGTTTTAGCAGGGTTATTGGTGTTTTTTGACGGTTTTTCACAGTTTTTAAGCGTTTTAGCAGGGTTATTGGTGTTTTTTGACGGTTTTTCACTGTTTTTTAACGTTTTAGCAGGGTTATTGGTGTTTTTTGACGGTTTTTCACTGTTTTTAAGCGTTTTAGCAGGGTTATTGGTGTTTTTTGACGGTTTTTCACTGTTTTTAAGCGTTTCAGCAGGGTTATTGGTGTTTTTTGACGGTTTTTCACTGTTTTTAAGCGTTTTAGCAGGGTTATTGGTGTATTTTGACGGTTTTTCACTGTTTTTAAGCGTTTTAGCAGGGTTATTGGTGTTTTTTGACGGTTTTTCACTGTTTTTAAGCGTTTTAGCAGGGTTATTGGTGTTTTTTGACGGTTTTTCACTGTTTTTAAACGTTTTAGCAGGGTTATTGGTGTTTTTCGACGGTTTTTCACTGTTTTTAAGCGTTTTAGCAGGGTTATTGGTGTTTTTTGACGGTTTTTCACAGTTTTTAAGCGTTTTAGCAGGGTTATTGGTGTTTTTTGACGGTTTTTCACTGTTTTTAAGCGTTTTAGCAGGGTTATTGGTGTTTTTTGACGGTTTTTCACTGTTTTTAAGCGTTTTAGCAGGGTTATTGGTGTTTTTTGACGGTTTTTCACTGTTTTTAAGCGTTTTAGCAGGGTTATTGGTGTTTTTTGACGGTTTTTCACAGTTTTTAAGCGTTTTAGCAGGGTTATTGGTGTTTTTTGACGGTTTTTCACTGTTTTTAAGCGTTTTAGCAGGGTTATTGGTGTTTTTTGACGGTTTTTCACTGTTTTTAAGCGTTTTAGCAGGGTTATTGGTGTTTTTTGACGGTTTTTCACTGTTTTTAAGCGTTTTAGCAGGGTTATTGGTGTTTTTTGACGGTTTTTCACAGTTTTTAAGCGTTTTAGCAGGGTTATTGGTGTTTTTTGACGGTTTTTCACTGTTTTTAAGCGTTTTAGCAGGGTTATTGGTGTTTTTTGACGGTTTTTCACAGTTTTTAAGCGTTTTAGCAGGGTTATTGGTGTTTTTTGACGGTTTTTCACTGTTTTTAAGCGTTTTAGCAGGGTTATTGGTGTTTTTTGACGGTTTTTCACTGTTTTTAAACGTTTTAGCAGGGTTATTGGTGTTTTTTGACGGTTTTTCACTGTTTTTAAGCGTTTTAGCAGGGTTATTGGTGTTTTTTGACGGTTTTTCACAGTTTTTAAGCGTTTTAGCAGGGTTATTGGTGTTTTTTGACGGTTTTTCACTGTTTTTAAACGTTTTAGCAGGGTTATTGGTGTTTTTTGACGGTTTTTCACTGTTTTTAAGCGTTTTAGCAGGGTTATTGGTGTTTTTTGACGGTTTTTCACTGTTTTTAAGCGTTTTAGCAGGGTTATTGGTGTTTTTTGACGGTTTTTCACTGTTTTTAAGCGTTTTAGCAGGGTTATTGGTGTTTTTTGACGGTTTTTCACAGTTTTTAAGCGTTTTAGCAGGGTTATTGGTGTTTTTTGACGGTTTTTCACTGTTTTTTAACGTTTTAGCAGGGTTATTGGTGTTTTTTGACGGTTTTTCACTGTTTTTAAGCGTTTTAGCAGGGTTATTGGTGTTTTTTTGACGGTTTTTCACTGTTTTTAAGCGTTTCAGCAGGGTTATTGGTGTTTTTTGACGGTTTTTCACTGTTTTTAAGCGTTTTAGCAGGGTTATTGGTGTATTTTGACGGTTTTTCACTGTTTTTAAGCGTTTTAGCAGGGTTATTGGTGTTTTTTGACGGTTTTTCACTGTTTTTAAGCGTTTTAGCAGGGTTATTGGTGTTTTTTGACGGTTTTTCACTGTTTTTAAACGTTTTAGCAGGGTTATTGGTGTTTTTCGACGGTTTTTCACTGTTTTTAAGCGTTTTAGCAGGGTTATTGGTGTTTTTTGACGGTTTTTCACAGTTTTTAAGCGTTTTAGCAGGGTTATTGGTGTTTTTTGACGGTTTTTCACTGTTTTTAAGCGTTTTAGCAGGGTTATTGGTGTTTTTTGACGGTTTTTCACTGTTTTTAAGCGTTTTAGCAGGGTTATTGGTGTTTTTTGACGGTTTTTCACTGTTTTTAAGCGTTTTAGCAGGGTTATTGGTGTTTTTTGACGGTTTTTCACAGTTTTTAAGCGTTTTAGCAGGGTTATTGGTGTTTTTTGACGGTTTTTCACTGTTTTTAAACGTTTTAGCAGGGTTATTGGTGTTTTTTGACGGTTTTTCACTGTTTTTAAGCGTTTTAGCAGGGTTATTGGTGTTTTTTGACGGTTTTTCACTGTTTTTAAGCGTTTCAGCAGGGTTATTGGTGTTTTTTGACGGTTTTTCACTGTTTTTAAGCGTTTTAGCAGGGTTATTGGTGTATTTTGACGGTTTTTCACTGTTTTTAAGCGTTTTAGCAGGGTTATTGGTGTTTTTTGACGGTTTTTCACTGTTTTTAAGCGTTTTAGCAGGGTTATTGGTGTTTTTTGACGGTTTTTCACTGTTTTTAAACGTTTTAGCAGGGTTATTGGTGTTTTTTGACGGTTTTTCACTGTTTTTAAGCGTTTTAGCAGGGTTATTGGTGTTTTTTGACGGTTTTTCACAGTTTTTAAGCGTTTTAGCAGGGTTATTGGTGTTTTTTGACGGTTTTTCACTGTTTTTAAGCGTTTTAGCAGGGTTATTGGTGTTTTTTTAAGGTTTTTCACTGTTTTTAAGCGTTTTAGCAGGGTTATTGGTGTTTTTTGACGGTTTTTCACTGTTTTTGAGCGTTTTAGCAGGGTTATTGGTGTTTTTTGACGGTTTTTCACAGTTTTTAAGCGTTTTAGCAGGGTTATTGGTGTTTTTTGACGGTTTTTCACTGTTTTTAAGCGTTTTAGCAGGGTTATTGGTGTTTTTTGACGGTTTTTCACTGTTTTTAAGCGTTTTAGCAGGGTTATTGGTGTTTTTTGACGGTTTTTCACTGTTTTTAAGCGTTTTAGCAGGGTTATTGGTGTTTTTTGACGGTTTTTCACTGTTTTTAAGCGTTTTAGCAGGGTTATTGGTGTTTTTTGACGGTTTTTCACTGTTTTTAAGCGTTTTAGCAGGGTTATTGGTGTTTTTTGACGGTTTTTCACTGTTTTTAAGCGTTTTAGCAGGGTTATTGGTGTTTTTTGACGGTTTTTCACTGTTTTTAAGCGTTTTAGCAGGGTTATTGGTGTTTTTTGACGGTTTTTCACTGTTTTTAAGCGTTTAAGCAGGGTTATTGGTGTTTTTTGACGGTTTTTCACTGTTTTTAAGCGTTTTAGCAGGGTTATTGGTGTTTTTTGACGGTTTTTCACTGTTTTTAAGCGTTTAAGCAGGGTTATTGGTGTTTTTTGACGGTTTTTCACTGTTTTTAAGCGTTTTAGCAGGGTTATTGGTGTTTTTTGACGGTTTTTCACTGTTTTTAAGCGTTTTAGCAGGGTTATTGGTGTTTTTTGACGGGTTTTCACTGTTTTTAAGCGTTTTAGCAGGGTTATTGGTGTTTTTTGACGGTTTTTCACTGTTTTTAAGCGTTTTAGCAGGGTTATTGGTGTTTTTTGACGGTTTTTCACTGTTTTTAAGCGTTTTAGCAGGGTTATTGGTGTTTTTTGACGGTTTTTCACTGTTTTTAAGCGTTTCAGCAGGGTTATTGGTGTTTTTTGACGGTTTTTCACTGTTTTTTAAGCGTTTTAGCAGGGTTATTGGTGTATTTTGACGGTTTTTCACTGTTTTTAAGCGTTTTAGCAGGGTTATTGGTGTTTTTTGACGGTTTTTCACTGTTTTTAAGCGTTTTAGCAGGGTTATTGGTGTTTTTTGACGGTTTTTCACTGTTTTTAAACGTTTTAGCAGGGTTATTGGTGTTTTTCGACGGTTTTTCACTGTTTTTAAGCGTTTTAGCAGGGTTATTGGTGTTTTTTGACGGTTTTTCACAGTTTTTAAGCGTTTTAGCAGGGTTATTGGTGTTTTTTGACGGTTTTTCACTGTTTTTAAGCGTTTTAGCAGGGTTATTGGTGTTTTTTGACGGTTTTTCACTGTTTTTAAGCGTTTTAGCAGGGTTATTGGTGTTTTTTGACGGTTTTTCACTGTTTTTAAGCGTTTTAGCAGGGTTATTGGTGTTTTTTGACGGTTTTTCACAGTTTTTAAGCGTTTTAGCAGGGTTATTGGTGTTTTTTGACGGTTTTTCACTGTTTTTAAGCGTTTTAGCAGGGTTATTGGTGTTTTTTGACGGTTTTTCACTGTTTTTAAGCGTTTTAGCAGGGTTATTGGTGTTTTTTGACGGTTTTTCACTGTTTTTAAGCGTTTTAGCAGGGTTATTGGTGTTTTTTGACGGTTTTTCACAGTTTTTAAGCGTTTTAGCAGGGTTATTGGTGTTTTTTGACGGTTTTTCACTGTTTTTAAGCGTTTTAGCAGGGTTATTGGTGTTTTTTGACGGTTTTTCACAGTTTTTAAGCGTTTTAGCAGGGTTATTGGTGTTTTTTGACGGTTTTTCACTGTTTTTAAGCGTTTTAGCAGGGTTATTGGTGTTTTTTGACGGTTTTTCACTGTTTTTAAACGTTTTAGCAGGGTTATTGGTGTTTTTTGACGGTTTTTCACTGTTTTTAAGCGTTTTAGCAGGGTTATTGGTGTTTTTTGACGGTTTTTCACAGTTTTTAAGCGTTTTAGCAGGGTTATTGGTGTTTTTTGACGGTTTTTCACTGTTTTTAAACGTTTTAGCAGGGTTATTGGTGTTTTTTGACGGTTTTTCACTGTTTTTAAGCGTTTTAGCAGGGTTATTGGTGTTTTTTGACGGTTTTTCACTGTTTTTAAGCGTTTTAGCAGGGTTATTGGTGTTTTTTGACGGTTTTTCACTGTTTTTAAGCGTTTTAGCAGGGTTATTGGTGTTTTTTGACGGTTTTTCACAGTTTTTAAGCGTTTTAGCAGGGTTATTGGTGTTTTTTGACGGTTTTTCACTGTTTTTTAACGTTTTAGCAGGGTTATTGGTGTTTTTTGACGGTTTTTCACTGTTTTTAAGCGTTTTAGCAGGGTTATTGGTGTTTTTTGACGGTTTTTCACTGTTTTTAAGCGTTTCAGCAGGGTTATTGGTGTTTTTTGACGGTTTTTCACTGTTTTTAAGCGTTTTAGCAGGGTTATTGGTGTATTTTGACGGTTTTTCACTGTTTTTAAGCGTTTTAGCAGGGTTATTGGTGTTTTTTGACGGTTTTTCACTGTTTTTAAGCGTTTTAGCAGGGTTATTGGTGTTTTTTGACGGTTTTTCACTGTTTTTAAACGTTTTAGCAGGGTTATTGGTGTTTTTCGACGGTTTTTCACTGTTTTTAAGCGTTTTAGCAGGGTTATTGGTGTTTTTTGACGGTTTTTCACAGTTTTTAAGCGTTTTAGCAGGGTTATTGGTGTTTTTTGACGGTTTTTCACTGTTTTTAAGCGTTTTAGCAGGGTTATTGGTGTTTTTTGACGGTTTTTCACTGTTTTTAAGCGTTTTAGCAGGGTTATTGGTGTTTTTTGACGGTTTTTCACTGTTTTTAAGCGTTTTAGCAGGGTTATTGGTGTTTTTTGACGGTTTTTCACAGTTTTTAAGCGTTTTAGCAGGGTTATTGGTGTTTTTTGACGGTTTTTCACTGTTTTTAAGCGTTTTAGCAGGGTTATTGGTGTTTTTTGACGGTTTTTCACAGTTTTTAAGCGTTTTAGCAGGGTTATTGGTGTTTTTTGACGGTTTTTCACTGTTTTTAAGCGTTTTAGCAGGGTTATTGGTGTTTTTTGACGGTTTTTCACTGTTTTTAAGCGTTTTAGCAGGGTTATTGGTGTTTTTTGACGGTTTTTCACTGTTTTTAAGCGTTTTAGCAGGGTTATTGGTGTTTTTTGACGGTTTTTCACTGTTTTTAAGCGTTTTAGCAGGGTTATTGGTGTTTTTTGACGGTTTTTCACAGTTTTTAAGCGTTTTAGCAGGGTTATTGGTGTTTTTTGACGGTTTTTCACTGTTTTTAAACGTTTTAGCAGGGTTATTGGTGTTTTTTGACGGTTTTTCACTGTTTTTAAGCGTTTTAGCAGGGTTATTGGTGTTTTTTGACGGTTTTTCACTGTTTTTAAGCGTTTCAGCAGGGTTATTGGTGTTTTTTGACGGTTTTTCACTGTTTTTAAGCGTTTTAGCAGGGTTATTGGTGTATTTTGACGGTTTTTCACTGTTTTTAAGCGTTTTAGCAGGGTTATTGGTGTTTTTTGACGGTTTTTCACTGTTTTTAAGCGTTTTAGCAGGGTTATTGGTGTTTTTTGACGGTTTTTCACTGTTTTTAAACGTTTTAGCAGGGTTATTGGTGTTTTTTGACGGTTTTTCACTGTTTTTAAGCGTTTTAGCAGGGTTATTGGTGTTTTTTGACGGTTTTTCACAGTTTTTAAGCGTTTTAGCAGGGTTATTGGTGTTTTTTGACGGTTTTTCACTGTTTTTAAGCGTTTTAGCAGGGTTATTGGTGTTTTTTTAAGGTTTTTCACTGTTTTTAAGCGTTTTAGCAGGGTTATTGGTGTTTTTTGACGGTTTTTCACTGTTTTTGAGCGTTTTAGCAGGGTTATTGGTGTTTTTTGACGGTTTTTCACAGTTTTTAAGCGTTTTAGCAGGGTTATTGGTGTTTTTTGACGGTTTTTCACTGTTTTTAAGCGTTTTAGCAGGGTTATTGGTGTTTTTTGACGGTTTTTCACTGTTTTTAAGCGTTTTAGCAGGGTTATTGGTGTTTTTTGACGGTTTTTCACTGTTTTTAAGCGTTTTAGCAGGGTTATTGGTGTTTTTTGACGGTTTTTCACTGTTTTTAAGCGTTTTAGCAGGGTTATTGGTGTTTTTTGACGGTTTTTCACTGTTTTTAAGCGTTTTAGCAGGGTTATTGGTGTTTTTTGACGGTTTTTCACTGTTTTTAAGCGTTTTAGCAGGGTTATTGGTGTTTTTTGACGGTTTTTCACTGTTTTTAAGCGTTTTAGCAGGGTTATTGGTGTTTTTTGACGGTTTTTCACTGTTTTTAAGCGTTTAAGCAGGGTTATTGGTGTTTTTTGACGGTTTTTCACTGTTTTTAAGCGTTTTAGCAGGGTTATTGGTGTTTTTTGACGGTTTTTCACTGTTTTTAAGCGTTTAAGCAGGGTTATTGGTGTTTTTTGACGGTTTTTCACTGTTTTTAAGCGTTTTAGCAGGGTTATTGGTGTTTTTTGACGGTTTTTCACTGTTTTTAAGCGTTTTAGCAGGGTTATTGGTGTTTTTTGACGGGTTTTCACTGTTTTTAAGCGTTTTAGCAGGGTTATTGGTGTTTTTTGGCGGTTTTTCTCTGTTTTTAAGCGTTTTAGCAGGGTTATTGGTGTTTTTTGACGGTTTTTCACTGTTTTTAAGCGTTTTAGCAGGGTTATTGGTGTTTTTTGACGGTTTTTCACTGTTTTTAAGCGTTTCAGCAGGGTTATTGGTGTTTTTTGACGGTTTTTCACTGTTTTTAAGCGTTTTAGCAGGGTTATTGGTGTATTTTGACGGTTTTTCACTGTTTTTAAGCGTTTTAGCAGGGTTATTGGTGTTTTTTGACGGTTTTTCACTGCTTTTAAGCGTTTTAGCAGGGTTATTGGTGTTTTTTGACGGTTTTTCACTGTTTTTAAGCGTTTTAGCAGGGTTATTGGTGTTTTTTGACGGTTTTTCACTGTTTTTGAGCGTTTTAGCAGGGTTATTGGTGTTTTTTGACGGTTTTCCACTGTTTTTAAGCGTTTTAGCAGGGTTATTGGTGTTTTTTGACGGTTTTTCACTGTTTTTAAGCGTTTTAGCATGGTTATTGGTGTTTTTTGACGGTTTTTCACTGTTTTTAAGCTTTTTAGCAGGGTTATTGGTGTTTTTTGACGGTTTTTCACTGTTTTAAAGCGTTTTAGCAGGGTTATTGGTGTTTTTTGACGGTTTTTCACAGTTTTTAAGCGTTTTAGCAGGGTTATTGGTGTTTTTTGACGGTTTTTCACTGTTTTTAAGCGTTTCAGCAGGGTTATTGGTGTTTTTTGACGGTTTTTCACAGTTTTTAAGCGTTTTAGCAGGGTTATTGGTGTTTTTTGACGGTTTTTCACTGTTTTAAAGCGTTTTAGCAGGGTTATTGGTGTTTTTTGACGGTTTTTCACTGTTTTTAAGCGTTTTAGCAGGGTTATTGGTGTTTTTTGACGGTTTTTCACTGTTTTTAAGCGTTTTAGCAGGGTTATTGGTGTTTTTTGACGGTTTTTCACTGTTTTTAAGCGTTTAAGCAGGGTTATTGGTGTTTTTTGACGGTTTTTCACTGTTTTTGAGCGTTTTAGCAAGGTTATTGGTGTTTTTTGACGGTTTTTCACTGTTTTTGAGCGTTTTAGCAGGGTTATTGGTGTTTTTTGACGGTTTTTCACTGTTTTTAAACGTTTTAGCAGGGTTATTGGTGTTTTTTGACGGTTTTTCACTGTTTTTAAACGTTTAAGCAGGGTTATTGGTGTTTTTTGACGGTTTTTCACTGTTTTTGAGCGTTTTAGCAAGGTTATTGGTGTTTTTTGACGGTTTTTCACAGTTTTTAAGCGTTTTAGCAGGGTTATTGGTGTTTTTTGACGGTTTTTCACTGTTTTTAAGCGTTTTAGCAGGGTTATTGGTGTTTTTTGACGGTTTTTCACTGTTTTTAAGCGTTTTAGCAGGGTTATTGGTGTTTTTTGACGGTTTTTCACTGTTTTTAAGCGTTTTAGCAGGGTTATTGGTGTTTTTTGACGGTTTTTCACTGTTTTTAAGCGTTTTAGCAGGGTTATTGGTGTTTTTTGACGGTTTTTCACTGTTTTTAAGCGTTTTAGCAGGGTTATTGGTGTTTTTTGACGGTTTTTCACTGTTTTTAAGCGTTTTAGCAGGGTTATTGGTGTTTTTTGACGGTTTTTCACTGTTTTTAAGCGTTTTAGCAGGGTTATTGGTGTTTTTTGACGGTTTTTCACTGTTTTTAAGCGTTTAAGCAGGGTTATTGGTGTTTTTTGACGGTTTTTCACTGTTTTTAAGCGTTTTAGCAGGGTTATTGGTGTTTTTTGACGGGTTTTCACTGTTTTTAAGCGTTTCAGCAGGGTTATTGGTGTTTTTTGACGGTTTTTCACTGTTTTTAAGCGTTTTAGCAGGGTTATTGGTGTTTTTTGACGGTTTTTCACTGTTTTTAAGCGTTTTAGCAGGGTTATTGGTGTTTTTTGACGGTTTTTCACTGTTTTTAAGCGTTTCAGCAGGGTGATTGGTGTTTTTTGACGGTTTTTCACTGTTTTTAAGCGTTTTAGCAGGGTTATTGGTGTTTTTTGACGGTTTTTCACTGTTTTTAAGCGTTTTAGCAGGGTTATTGGTGTTTTTTGACGGTTTTTCACTGTTTTTAAGCGTTTCAGCAGGGTTATTGGTGTTTTTTGACGGTTTTTCACTGTTTTTAAGCGTTTTAGCAGGGTTATTGGTGTATTTTGACGGTTTTTCACTGTTTTTAAGCGTTTTAGCAGGGTTATTGGTGTTTTTTGACGGTTTTTCACTGTTTTTAAGCGTTTAAGCAGGGTTATTGGTGTTTTTTGACGGTTTTTCACTGTTTTTAAGCGTTTTAGCAGGGTTATTGGTGTTTTTTGACGGGTTTTCACTGTTTTTAAGCGTTTCATCAGGGTTATTGGTGTTTTTTGACGGTTTTTCACTGTTTTTAAGCGTTTTAGCAGGGTTATTGGTGTTTTTTGACGGTTTTTCACTGTTTTTAAGCGTTTTAGCAGGGTTATTGGTGTTTTTTGACGGTTTTTCACTGTTTTTAAGCGTTTCAGCAGGGTGATTGGTGTTTTTTGACGGTTTTTCACTGTTTTTAAGCGTTTTAGCAGGGTTATTGGTGTTTTTTGACGGTTTTTCACTGTTTTTAAGCGTTTTAGCAGGGTTATTGGTGTTTTTTGACGGTTTTTCACTGTTTTTAAGCGTTTCAGCAGGGTTATTGGTGTTTTTTGACGGTTTTTCACTGTTTTTAAGCGTTTTAGCAGGGTTATTGGTGTATTTTGACGGTTTTTCACTGTTTTTAAGCGTTTTAGCAGGGTTATTGGTGTTTTTTGACGGTTTTTCACTGTTTTTAAGCGTTTTAGCAGGGTTATTGGTGTTTTTTGACGGTTTTTCACTGTTTTTGAACGTTTTAGCAGGGTTATTGGTGTTTTTTGACGGTTTTTCACTGTTTTTAAGCGTTTTAGCAGGGTTATTGGTGTATTTTGACGGTTTTTCACTGTTTTTAAACGTTTTAGCAGGGTTATTGGTGTTTTTTGACGGTTTTTCACTGTTTTTAAGCGTTTTAGCAGGGTTATTGGTGTTTTTTGACGGTTTTTCACAGTTTTTAAGCGTTTTAGCAGGGTTATTGGTGTTTTTTGACGGTTTTTCACTGTTTTTAAACGTTTTAGCAGGGTTATTGGTGTTTTTTGACGGTTTTTCACTGTTTTTAAGCGTTTTAGCAGGGTTATTGGTGTTTTTTGACGGTTTTTCACTGTTTTTAAGCGTTTTAGCAGGGTTATTGGTGTTTTTTGACGGTTTTTCACTGTTTTTAAGCGTTTTAGCAGGGTTATTGGTGTTTTTTGACGGTTTTTCACAGTTTTTAAGCGTTTTAGCAGGGTTATTGGTGTTTTTTGACGGTTTTTCACTGTTTTTAAACGTTTTAGCAGGGTTATTGGTGTTTTTTGACGGTTTTTCACTGTTTTTAAGCGTTTTAGCAGGGTTATTGGTGTATTTTGACGGTTTTTCACTGTTTTTAAGCGTTTTAGCAGGGTTATTGGTGTTTTTTGACGGTTTTTCACTGTTTTTAAGCGTTTTAGCAGGGTTATTGGTGTTTTTTGACGGTTTTTCACTGTTTTCAAACGTTTTAGCAGGGTTATTGGTGTTTTTTGACGGTTTTTCACTGTTTTTAAGCGTTTTAGCAGGGTTATTGGTGTTTTTTGACGGTTTTTCACAGTTTTTAAGCGTTTTAGCAGGGTTATTGGTGTTTTTTGACGGTTTTTCACTGTTTTTAAGCGTTTTAGCAGGGTTATTGGTGTTTTTTGACGGTTTTTCACTGTTTTTAAGCGTTTTAGCAGGGTTATTGGTGTTTTTTGACGGTTTTTCACTGTTTTTAAGCGTTTTAGCAGGGTTATTGGTGTTTTTTGACGGTTTTTCACAGTTTTTAAGCGTTTTAGCAGGGTTATTGGTGTTTTTTGACGGTTTTTCACTGTTTTTAAGCGTTTTAGCAGGGTTATTGGTGTTTTTTGACGGTTTTTCACTGTTTTTAAGCGTTTTAGCAGGGTTATTGGTGTTTTTTGACGGTTTTTCACTGTTTTTAAGCGTTTTAGCAGGGTTATTGGTGTTTTTTGACGGTTTTTCACTGTTTTTAAGCGTTTTAGCAGGGTTATTGGTGTTTTTTGACGGTTTTTCACTGTTTTTAAACGTTTTAGCAGGGTTATTGGTGTTTTTTGACGGTTTTTCACTGTTTTTAAGCGTTTTAGCAGGGTTATTGGTGTTTTTTGACGGTTTTTCACTGTTTTTAAGCGTTTCAGCAGGGTTATTGGTGTTTTTTGACGGTTTTTCACTGTTTTTAAGCGTTTTAGCAGGGTTATTGGTGTATTTTGACGGTTTTTCACTGTTTTTAAGCGTTTTAGCAGGGTTATTGGTGTTTTTTGACGGTTTCTCACTGTTTTTAAGCGTTTTAGCAGGGTTATTGGTGTTTTTTGACGGTTTTTCACTGTTTTTAAACGTTTTAGCAGGGTTATTGGTGTTTTTTGACGGTTTTTCACTGTTTTTAAGCGTTTTAGCAGGGTTATTGGTGTTTTTTGACGGTTTTTCACAGTTTTTAAGCGTTTTAGCAGGGTTATTGGTGTTTTTTGACGGTTTTTCACTGTTTTTAAGCGTTTTAGCAGGGTTATTGGTGTTTTTTTAAGGTTTTTCACTGTTTTTAAGCGTTTTAGCAGGGTTATTGGTGTTTTTTGACGGTTTTTCACTGTTTTTGAGCGTTTTAGCAGGGTTATTGGTGTTTTTTGACGGTTTTTCACAGTTTTTAAGCGTTTTAGCAGGGTTATTGGTGTTTTTTGACGGTTTTTCACTGTTTTTAAGCGTTTTAGCAGGGTTATTGGTGTTTTTTGACGGTTTTTCACTGTTTTTAAGCGTTTTAGCAGGGTTATTGGTGTTTTTTGACGGTTTTTCACTGTTTTTAAGCGTTTTAGCAGGGTTATTGGTGTTTTTTGACGGTTTTTCACTGTTTTTAAGCGTTTTAGCAGGGTTATTGGTGTTTTTTGACGGTTTTTCACTGTTTTTAAGCGTTTTAGCAGGGTTATTGGTGTTTTTTGACGGTTTTTCACTGTTTTTAAGCGTTTTAGCAGGGTTATTGGTGTTTTTTGACGGTTTTTCACTGTTTTTAAGCGTTTAAGCAGGGTTATTGGTGTTTTTTGACGGTTTTTCACTGTTTTTAAGCGTTTTAGCAGGGTTATTGGTGTTTTTTGACGGTTTTTCACTGTTTTTAAGCGTTTTAGCAGGGTTATTGGTGTTTTTTGACGGGTTTTCACTGTTTTTAAGCGTTTTAGCAGGGTTATTGGTGTTTTTTGGCGGTTTTTCTCTGTTTTTAAGCGTTTTAGCAGGGTTATTGGTGTTTTTTGACGGTTTTTCACTGTTTTTAAGCGTTTTAGCAGGGTTATTGGTGTTTTTTGACGGTTTTTCACTGTTTTTAAGCGTTTCAGCAGGGTTATTGGTGTTTTTTGACGGTTTTTCACTGTTTTTAAGCGTTTTAGCAGGGTTATTGGTGTATTTTGACGGTTTTTCACTGTTTTTAAGCGTTTTAGCAGGGTTATTGGTGTTTTTTGACGGTTTTTCACTGCTTTTAAGCGTTTTAGCAGGGTTATTGGTGTTTTTTGACGGTTTTTCACTGTTTTTAAGCGTTTTAGCAGGGTTATTGGTGTTTTTTGACGGTTTTTCACTGTTTTTGAGCGTTTTAGCAGGGTTATTGGTGTTTTTTGACGGTTTTCCACTGTTTTTAAGCGTTTTAGCAGGGTTATTGGTGTTTTTTGACGGTTTTTCACTGTTTTTAAGCGTTTTAGCATGGTTATTGGTGTTTTTTGACGGTTTTTCACTGTTTTTAAGCTTTTTAGCAGGGTTATTGGTGTTTTTTGACGGTTTTTCACTGTTTTTAGCGTTTTAGCAGTGTTATTGGTGTTTTTTGACGGTTTTTCACTGTTTTTAAGCGTTTTAGCAGGGTTATTGGTGTTTTTTGACGGTTTTTCACTGTTTTTAAGCGTTTTAGCAGGGTTATTGGTGTTTTTTGACGGTTTTTCACTGTTTTTAAGCGTTTTAGCATGGTTATTGGTGTTTTTTGACGGTTTTTCACTGTTTTTAAGCGTTTTAGCAGGGTTATTGGTGTTTTTTGACGGTTTTTCACTGTTTTTAAGCGTTTTAGCAGGGTTATTGGTGTTTTTTGACGGTTTTTCACTGTTTTTAAGCGTTTTAGCAAGGTTATTGGTGTTTTTTGACGGTTTTTCACTGTTTTTAAGCGTTTTAGCAGGGTTATTGGTGTTTTCTGACGGTTTTTCACTGTTTTTAAGCGTTTTAGCAGGGTTATTGGTGTTTTTTGACGGTTTTTCACTGTTTTTAAGCGTTTTAGCAGGGTTATTGGTGTTTTTTGACGGTTTTTCACTGTTTTTAAGCGTTTTAGTAGGGTTATTGGTGTTTTTTGACGGTTTTTCACTGTTTTTAAGCGTTTTAGCAGGGTTATTGGTGTTTTTTGACGGTTTTTCACTGTTTTTAAGCGTTTTAGCAGGGTTATTGGTGTTTTTTGACGGTTTTTCACTGTTTTTAAGCGTTTTAGCAGGATTATTGGTGTTTTTTGACGGTTTTTCACTGTTTTTAAGCGTTTTAGCAGGGTTATTGGTGTTTTTTGACGGTTTTTCACTGTTTTTAAGCGTTTTAGCAGGGTTATTGGTGTTTTTTGACGGTTTTTCACTGTTTTTAAGCGTTTAAGCAGGGTTATTGGTGTTTTTTGACGGTTTTTCACTGTTTTTAAGCGTTTTAGCAGGGTTATTGGTGTTTTTTGACGGTTTTTCACTGTTTTTAAGCGTTTTAGCAGGGTTATTGGTGTTTTTTGACGGGTTTTCACTGTTTTTAAGCGTTTTAGCAGGGTTATTGGTGTTTTTTGGCGGTTTTTCTTTGTTTTTAAGCGTTTTAGCAGGGTTATTGGTGTTTTTTGACGGTTTTTCACTGTTTTTGAGCGTTTTAGCAGGGTTATTGGTGTTTTTTGACGGTTTTTCACTGTTTTTAAGCGTTTCAGCAGGGTTATTGGTGTTTTTTGACGGTTTTTCACAGTTTTTAAGCGTTTTAGCAGGGTTATTGGTGTTTTTTGACGGTTTTTCACTGTTTTTAAGCGTTTTAGCAGGGTTATTGGTGTTTTTTGACGGGTTTTCACTGTTTTTAAGCGTTTTAGCAGGGTTATTGGTGTTTTTTGGCGGTTTTTCTCTGTTTTTTAGCGTTTTAGCAGGGTTATTGGTGTTTTTTGACGGTTTTTCACTGTTTTTAAGCGTTTTAGCAGGGTTATTGGTGTTTTTTGACGGTTTTTCACTGTTTTAAGCGTTTCAGCAGGGTTATTGGTGTTTTTTTGACGGTTTTTCACTGTTTTTAAGCGTTTTAGCAGGGTTATTGGTGTATTTTGACGGTTTTTCACTGTTTTTAAGCGTTTTAGCAGGGTTATTGGTGTTTTTTGACGGTTTTTCACTGCTTTTAAGCGTTTTAGCAGGGTTATTGGTGTTTTTCGACGGTTTTTCACTGTTTTTAAGCGTTTTATCAGAGTTATTGGTGTTTTTTGACGGTTTTTCACTGTTTTTGAGCGTTTTAGCAGGGTTATTGGTGTTTTTTGACGGTTTTCCACTGTTTTTAAGCGTTTTAGCAGGGTTATTGGTGTTTTTTGACGGTTTTTCACTGTTTTTAAGCGTTTTAGCATGGTTATTGGTGTTTTTTGACGGTTTTTCACTGTTTTTAAGCTTTTTAGCAGGGTTATTGGTGTTTTTTGACGGTTTTTCACTGTTTTTAGCGTTTTAGCAGTGTTATTGGTGTTTTTTGACGGTTTTTCACTGTTTTTAAGCGTTTTAGCAGGGTTATTGGTGTTTTTTGACGGTTTTTCACTGTTTTTAAGCGTTTTAGCAGGGTTATTGGTGTTTTTTGACGGTTTTTCACTGTTTTTAAGCGTTTTAGCATGGTTATTGGTGTTTTTTGACGGTTTTTCACTGTTTTTAAGCGTTTTAGCAGGGTTATTGGTGTTTTTTGACGGTTTTTCACTGTTTTTAAGCGTTTTAGCAGGGTTATTGGTGTTTTTTGACGGTTTTTCACTGTTTTTAAGCGTTTTAGCAAGGTTATTGGTGTTTTTTGACGGTTTTTCACTGTTTTTAAGCGTTTTAGCAGGGTTATTGGTGTTTTCTGACGGTTTTTCACTGTTTTTAAGCGTTTTAGCAGGGTTATTGGTGTTTTTTGACGGTTTTTCACTGTTTTTAAGCGTTTTAGCAGGGTTATTGGTGTTTTTTGACGGTTTTTCACTGTTTTTAAGCGTTTTAGTAGGGTTATTGGTGTTTTTTGACGGTTTTTCACTGTTTTTAAGCGTTTTAGCAGGGTTATTGGTGTTTTTTGACGGTTTTTCACTGTTTTTAAGCGTTTTAGCAGGGTTATTGGTGTTTTTTGACGGTTTTTCACTGTTTTTAAGCGTTTTAGCAGGGTTATTGGTGTTTTTTGACGGTTTTTCACTGTTTTTAAGCGTTTTAGCAGGGTTATTGGTGTTTTTTGACGGTTTTTCACTGTTTTTAAGCGTTTTAGCAGGGTTATTGGTGTTTTTTGACGGTTTTTCACTGTTTTTAAGCGTTTAAGCAGGGTTATTGGTGTTTTTTGACGGTTTTTCACTGTTTTTAAGCGTTTTAGCAGGGTTATTGGTGTTTTTTGACGGTTTTTCACTGTTTTTAAGCGTTTTAGCAGGGTTATTGGTGTTTTTTGACGGGTTTTCACTGTTTTTAAGCGTTTTAGCAGGGTTATTGGTGTTTTTTGGCGGTTTTTCTCTGTTTTTAAGCGTTTTAGCAGGGTTATTGGTGTTTTTTGACGGTTTTTCACTGTTTTTGAGCGTTTTAGCAGGGTTATTGGTGTTTTTTGACGGTTTTTCACTGTTTTTAAGCGTTTCAGCAGGGTTATTGGTGTTTTTTGACGGTTTTTCACAGTTTTTAAGCGTTTTAGCAGGGTTATTGGTGTTTTTTGACGGTTTTTCACTGTTTTTAAGCGTTTTAGCAGGGTTATTGGTGTTTTTTGACGGTTTTTCACTGTTTTTAAGCGTTTTAGCAGGGTTATTGGTGTTTTTTGACGGTTTTTCACTGTTTTTAAGCGTTTTAGCAGGGTTATTGGTGTTTTTTGACGGTTTTTCACTGTTTTTAAGCGTTTTAGCAGGGTTATTGGTGTTTTTTGACGGGTTTTCACTGTTTTTAAGCGTTTTAGCAGGGTTATTGGTGTTTTTTGGCGGTTTTTCTCTGTTTTTAAGCGTTTTAGCAGGGTTATTGGTGTTTTTTGACGGTTTTTCACTGTTTTTAAGCGTTTTAGCAGGGTTATTGGTGTTTTTTGACGGTTTTTCACTGTTTTTAAGCGTTTCAGCAGGGTTATTGGTGTTTTTTGACGGTTTTTCACTGTTTTTAAGCGTTTTAGCAGGGTTATTGGTGTATTTTGACGGTTTTTCACTGTTTTTAAGCGTTTTAGCAGGGTTATTGGTGTTTTTTGACGGTTTTTCACTGTTTTTAAGCGTTTTAGCAGGGTTATTGGTGTTTTTTGACGGTTTTTCACTGTTTTTAAGCGTTTTAGCAGGGTTATTGGTGTTTTTTGACGGTTTTTCACTGTTTTTGAGCGTTTTAGCAGGGTTATTGGTGTTTTTTGACGGTTTTCCACTGTTTTTAAGCGTTTTAGCAGGGTTATTGGTGTTTTTTGACGGTTTTTCACTGTTTTTAAGCGTTTTGGCATGGTTATTGGTGTTTTTTGACGGTTTTTCACTGTTTTTAAGCTTTTTAGCAGGGTTATTGGTGTTTTTTGACGGTTTTTCACTGTTTTTAGCGTTTTAGCAGTGTTATTGGTGTTTTTTGACGGTTTTTCACTGTTTTTAAGCGTTTTAGCAGGGTTATTGGTGTTTTTTGACGGTTTTTCACTGTTTTTAAGCGTTTTAGCAGGGTTATTGGTGTTTTTTGACGTTTTTTCACTGTTTTTAAGCGTTTTAGCAGGGTTATTGGTGTTTTTTGACGGTTTTTCACTGTTTTTAAGCGTTTTAGTAGGGTTATTGGTGTTTTTTGACGGTTTTTCACTGTTTTTAAGCGTTTTAGCAGGGTTATTGGTGTTATTTGACGGTTTTTTCACTGTTTTTAAGCGTTTTAGCAGGGTTATTGGTGTTTTTTGAAGGTTTTTCACTGTTTTTAAGCGTTTTAGCAGGGTTATTGGTGTTTTTTGACGGTTTTTCACTGTTTTTAAGCGTTTTAGCAGGGTTATTGGTGTTTTTTGACGGTTTTTCACTGTTTTTAAGCGTTTTAGCAGGGTTATTGGTGTATTTTGACGGTTTTTCACTGTTTTTAAGCGTTTTAGCATGGTTAATGGTGTTTTTTGTCGGTTTTTCACTGTTTTTAAGCGTTTTAGCAGGGTTATTGGTGTTTTTTGACGGTTTTTCACTGTTTTTAAGCGTTTTAGCAGGGTTATTGGTGTTTTTTGACGGTTTTTCACTGTTTTTAAGCGTTTTAGCAGGGTTATTGGTGTTCTTTGACGGTTTTTCACTGTTTTTAAGCGTTTTAGCAGGGTTATTGGTGTTTTTTGACGGTTTTTCACTTTTTTTAAGCGTTTTAGCAGGGTAATTGGTGTTTTTTGACGGTTTTTCACTGTTTTTAAGCGTTTTAGCAGGGTTATTGGTGTTTTTTGACGGATTTTCACTGTTTTTAAGCGTTTAAGCAGGGTTATTGGTGTTTTTGACGGTTTTTCACTGTTTTTAAGCGTTTTAGCAGGGTTATTGGTGTTTTTTGACGGTTTTTCACTGTTTTTAAGCGTTTTAGCAGGGTTATTCGTGTTTTTTGACGGTTTTTCACTGTTTTTAAGCGTTTTAGCAGGGTTATTGGTGTTTTTTGACGGTTTTTCACTGTTTTTAAGCGTTTCAGCAGGGTTATTGGTGTTTTTTGACGGTTTTTCACTGTTTTTAAGCGTTTTAGCAGGGTTATTGGTGTATTTTGACGGTTTTTCACTGTTTTTAAGCGTTTTAGCAGGGTTATTGGTGTTTTTTGACGGTTTTTCACTGTTTTTAAGCGTTTTAGCAGGGTTATTGGTGTTTTTTGACGGTTTTTCACTGTTTTTAAGCGTTTTAGCAGGGTTATTGGTGTTTTTTGACGGTTTTTCACTGTTTTTAAGCGTTTTAGCAGGGTTATTGGTGTTTTTTGGCGGTTTTTCTCTGTTTTTAAGCGTTTTAGCAGGGTTATTGGTGTTTTTTGACGGTTTTTCACTGTTTTTAAGCGTTTTAGCAGGGTTATTGGTGTTTTTTGACGGTTTTTCACTGTTTTTAAGCGTTTCAGCAGGGTTATTGGTGTTTTTTGACGGTTTTTCACTGTTTTTAAGCGTTTTAGCAGGGTTATTGGTGTATTTTGACGGTTTTTCACTGTTTTTAAGCGTTTTAGCAGGGTTATTGGTGTTTTTTGACGGTTTTTCACTGTTTTTAAGCGTTTTAGCAGGGTTATTGGTGTTTTTTTACGGTTTTTCACTGTTTTTAAGCGTTTTAGCAGGGTTATTGGTGTTTTTTGACGGTTTTTCACTGTTTTTGAGCGTTTTAGCAGGGTTATTGGTGTTTTTTGACGGTTTTCCACTGTTTTTAAGCGTTTTAGCAGGGTTATTGGTGTTTTTTGACGGTTTTTCACTGTTTTTAAGCGTTTTGGCATGGTTATTGGTGTTTTTTGACGGTTTTTCACTGTTTTTAAGCTTTTTAGCAGGGTTATTGGTGTTTTTTGACGGTTTTTCACTGTTTTTAGCGTTTTAGCAGTGTTATTGGTGTTTTTTGACGGTTTTTCACTGTTTTTAAGCGTTTTAGCAGGGTTATTGGTGTTTTTTGACGGTTTTTCACTGTTTTTAAGCGTTTTAGCAGGGTTATTGGTGTTTTTTGACGTTTTTTCACTGTTTTTAAGCGTTTTAGCAGGGTTATTGGTGTTTTTTGACGGTTTTTCACTGTTTTTAAGCGTTTTAGTAGGGTTATTGGTGTTTTTTGACGGTTTTTCACTGTTTTTAAGCGTTTTAGCAGGGTTATTGGTGTTTTTTGACGGTTTTTTCACTGTTTTTAAGCGTTTTAGCAGGGTTATTGGTGTTTTTTGAAGGTTTTTCACTGTTTTTAAGCGTTTTAGCAGGGTTATTGGTGTTTTTTGACGGTTTTTCACTGTTTTTAAGCGTTTTAGCAGGGTTATTGGTGTTTTTTGACGGTTTTTCACTGTTTTTAAGCGTTTTAGCAGGGTTATTGGTGTATTTTGACGGTTTTTCACTGTTTTTAAGCGTTTTAGCATGGTTAATGGTGTTTTTTGTCGGTTTTTCACTGTTTTTAAGCGTTTTAGCAGGGTTATTGGTGTTTTTTGACGGTTTTTCACTGTTTTTAAGCGTTTTAGCAGGGTTATTGGTGTTTTTTGACGGTTTTTCACTGTTTTTAAGCGTTTTAGCAGGGTTATTGGTGTTCTTTGACGGTTTTTCACTGTTTTTAAGCGTTTTAGCAGGGTTATTGGTGTTTTTTGACGGTTTTTCACTTTTTTTAAGCGTTTTAGCAGGGTTAT
Source organism: Styela clava (assembly GCF_964204865.1). Classification (NCBI taxonomy): domain Eukaryota; kingdom Metazoa; phylum Chordata; class Ascidiacea; order Stolidobranchia; family Styelidae; genus Styela; species Styela clava. The sequence goes on from NW_027556681.1 coordinate 25,807, forward strand.
TGGTGTTTTTTGACGGTTTTTCACTGTTTTTAAGCGTTTTAGCAGGGTTATTGGTGTTTTTTGACGGATTTTCACTGTTTTTAAGCGTTTAAGCAGGGTTATTGGTGTTTTTGACGGTTTTTCACTGTTTTTAAGCGTTTTAGCAGGGTTATTGGTGTTTTTTGACGGTTTTTCACTGTTTTTAAGCGTTTTAGCAGGGTTATTGGTGTTTTTTGACGGGTTTTCAATGTTTTTAAGCGTTTTAGCAGGGTTATTGGTGTTTTTTGGCGGTTTTTCACTGTTTTTAAGCGTTTTAGCAGGGTTATTGGTGTTTTTTGACGGTTTTTCACTGTTTTTAAGCGTTTTAGCAGGGTTATTGGTGTTTTTTGACGGTTTTTCACTGTTTTTAAGCGTTTCAGCAGGGTTATTGGTGTTTTTTGACGGTTTTTCACTGTTTTTAAGCGTTTTAGCAGGGTTATTGGTGTATTTTGACGGTTTTTCACTGTTTTTAAGCGTTTTAGCAGGGTTATTGGTGTTTTTGGACGGTTTTTCACTGTTTTTAAGCGTTTTAGCAGGGTTATTGGTGTTTTTTGACGGTTTTTCACTGTTTTAAAGCGTTTTAGCAGGGTTATTGGTGTTTTTTGACGGTTTTTCACTGTTTTTAAGCGTTTTAGCAGGGTTATTGGTGTTTTTTGACGGTTTTTCACTGTTTTTAAGCGTTTTAGCAGGGTTATTGGTGTTTTTTGACGGTTTTTCACTCTTTTTAAGCGTTTTAGCATGGTTATTGGTGTTTTTTGACGGTTTTTCACTGTTTTTGAGCGTTTTAGCAGGGTTATTGGTGTTTTTTGACGGTTTTTCACTGTTTTTAAGCGTTTTAGCAGGGTTATTGGTGTTTTTTGACGGTTTTTCACTGTTTTTAAGCGTTTCAGCAGGGTTATTGGTGTTTTTTGACGGTTTTTCACTGTTTTTAAGCGTTTTAGCAGGGTTATTGGTGTATTTTGACGGTTTTTCACTGTTTTTAAGCGTTTTAGCAGGGTTATTGGTGTTTTTGGACGGTTTTTCACTGTTTTTAAGCGTTTTAGCAAGGTTATTGGTGTTTTTTGACGGTTTTTCACTGTTTTTAAGCGTTTTAGCAGGGTTATTGGTGTTTTTTGACGGTTTTTCACTGTTTTTAAGCGTTTTAGCAGGGTTATTGGTGTTTTTTGACGGTTTTTCACTGTTTTTGAGCGTTTTAGCAGGGTTATTGGTGTTTTTTGACGGTTTTCCACTGTTTTTAAGCGTTTTAGCAGGGTTATTGGTGTTTTTTGACGGGTTTTCACTGTTTTTAAGCGTTTTAGCAGGGTTATTGGTGTTTTTTGGCGGTTTTTCTCTGTTTTTTAGCGTTTTAGCAGGGTTATTGGTGTTTTTTGACGGTTTTTCACTGTTTTTAAGCGTTTTAGCAGGGTTATTGGTGTTTTTTGACGGTTTTTCACTGTTTTAAGCGTTTCAGCAGGGTTATTGGTGTTTTTTTGACGGTTTTTCACTGTTTTTAAGCGTTTTAGCAGGGTTATTGGTGTATTTTGACGGTTTTTCACTGTTTTTAAGCGTTTTAGCAGGGTTATTGGTGTTTTTTGACGGTTTTTCACTGCTTTTAAGCGTTTTAGCAGGGTTATTGGTGTTTTTCGACGGTTTTTCACTGTTTTTAAGCGTTTTAGCAGAGTTATTGGTGTTTTTTGACGGTTTTTCACTGTTTTTGAGCGTTTTAGCAGGGTTATTGGTGTTTTTTGACGGTTTTTCACTGTTTTTAAGCGTTTTAGCAGGGTTATTGGTGTTTTCTGACGGTTTTTCACTGTTTTTAAGCGTTTTAGCAGGGTTATTGGTGTTTTTTGACGGTTTTTCACTGTTTTTAAGCGTTTTAGCAGGGTTATTGGTGTTTTTTGACGGTTTTTCACTGTTTTTAAGCGTTTTAGTAGGGTTATTGGTGTTTTTTGACGGTTTTTCACTGTTTTTAAGCGTTTTAGCAGGGTTATTGGTGTTTTTTGACGGTTTTTCACTGTTTTTAAGCGTTTTAGCAGGGTTATTGGTGTTTTTTGACGGTTTTTCACTGTTTTTAAGCGTTTTAGCAGGGTTATTGGTGTTTTTTGACGGTTTTTCACTGTTTTTAAGCGTTTTAGCAGGGTTATTGGTGTTTTTTGACGGTTTTTCACTGTTTTTAAGCGTTTTAGCAGGGTTATTGGTGTTTTTTGACGGTTTTTCACTGTTTTTAAGCGTTTAAGCAGGGTTATTGGTGTTTTTTGACGGTTTTTCACTGTTTTTAAGCGTTTTAGCAGGGTTATTGGTGTTTTTTGACGGTTTTTCACTGTTTTTAAGCGTTTTAGCAGGGTTATTGGTGTTTTTTGACGGGTTTTCACTGTTTTTAAGCGTTTTAGCAGGGTTATTGGTGTTTTTTGGCGGTTTTTCTCTGTTTTTAAGCGTTTTAGCAGGGTTATTGGTGTTTTTTGACGGTTTTTCACTGTTTTTGAGCGTTTTAGCAGGGTTATTGGTGTTTTTTGACGGTTTTTCACTGTTTTTAAGCGTTTCAGCAGGGTTATTGGTGTTTTTTGACGGTTTTTCACAGTTTTTAAGCGTTTTAGCAGGGTTATTGGTGTTTTTTGACGGTTTTTCACTGTTTTTAAGCGTTTTAGCAGGGTTATTGGTGTTTTTTGACGGTTTTTCACTGTTTTTAAGCGTTTTAGCAGGGTTATTGGTGTTTTTTGACGGTTTTTCACTGTTTTTAAGCGTTTTAGCAGGGTTATTGGTGTTTTTTGACGGTTTTTCACTGTTTTTAAGCGTTTTAGCAGGGTTATTGGTGTTTTTTGACGGGTTTTCACTGTTTTTAAGCGTTTTAGCAGGGTTATTGGTGTTTTTTGGCGGTTTTTCTCTGTTTTTAAGCGTTTTAGCAGGGTTATTGGTGTTTTTTGACGGTTTTTCACTGTTTTTAAGCGTTTTAGCAGGGTTATTGGTGTTTTTTGACGGTTTTTCACTGTTTTTAAGCGTTTCAGCAGGGTTATTGGTGTTTTTTGACGGTTTTTCACTGTTTTTAAGCGTTTTAGCAGGGTTATTGGTGTATTTTGACGGTTTTTCACTGTTTTTAAGCGTTTTAGCAGGGTTATTGGTGTTTTTTGACGGTTTTTCACTGTTTTTAAGCGTTTTAGCAGGGTTATTGGTGTTTTTTGACGGTTTTTCACTGTTTTTAAGCGTTTTAGCAGGGTTATTGGTGTTTTTTGACGGTTTTTCACTGTTTTTGAGCGTTTTAGCAGGGTTATTGGTGTTTTTTGACGGTTTTCCACTGTTTTTAAGCGTTTTAGCAGGGTTATTGGTGTTTTTTGACGGTTTTTCACTGTTTTTAAGCGTTTTGGCATGGTTATTGGTGTTTTTTGACGGTTTTTCACTGTTTTTAAGCTTTTTAGCAGGGTTATTGGTGTTTTTTGACGGTTTTTCACTGTTTTTAGCGTTTTAGCAGTGTTATTGGTGTTTTTTGACGGTTTTTCACTGTTTTTAAGCGTTTTAGCAGGGTTATTGGTGTTTTTTGACGGTTTTTCACTGTTTTTAAGCGTTTTAGCAGGGTTATTGGTGTTTTTTGACGTTTTTTCACTGTTTTTAAGCGTTTTAGCAGGGTTATTGGTGTTTTTTGACGGTTTTTCACTGTTTTTAAGCGTTTTAGTAGGGTTATTGGTGTTTTTTGACGGTTTTTCACTGTTTTTAAGCGTTTTAGCAGGGTTATTGGTGTTTTTTGACGGTTTTTTCACTGTTTTTAAGCGTTTTAGCAGGGTTATTGGTGTTTTTTGAAGGTTTTTCACTGTTTTTAAGCGTTTTAGCAGGGTTATTGGTGTTTTTTGACGGTTTTTCACTGTTTTTAAGCGTTTTAGCAGGGTTATTGGTGTTTTTTGACGGTTTTTCACTGTTTTTAAGCGTTTTAGCAGGGTTATTGGTGTATTTTGACGGTTTTTCACTGTTTTTAAGCGTTTTAGCATGGTTAATGGTGTTTTTTGTCGGTTTTTCACTGTTTTTAAGCGTTTTAGCAGGGTTATTGGTGTTTTTTGACGGTTTTTCACTGTTTTTAAGCGTTTTAGCAGGGTTATTGGTGTTTTTTGACGGTTTTTCACTGTTTTTAAGCGTTTTAGCAGGGTTATTGGTGTTTTTTGACGGTTTTTCACTGTTTTTAAGCGTTTTAGCAGGGTTATTGGTGTTTTTTGACGGTTTTTCACTGTTTTTAAGCGTTTTAGCAGGGTTATTGGTGTTTTTTGACGGTTTTTCACTGTTTTTAAGCGTTTTAGCAGGGTTATTGGTGTTTTTTGACGGATTTTCACTGTTTTTAAGCGTTTAAGCAGGGTTATTGGTGTTTTTTGACGGTTTTTCACTGTTTTTAAGCGTTTTAGCAGGGTTATTGGTGTTTTTTGACGGTTTTTCACTGTTTTTAAGCGTTTTAGCAGGGTTATTGGTGTTTTTTGACGGGTTTTCAATGTTTTTAAGCGTTTTAGCAGGGTTATTGGTGTTTTTTGGCGGTTTTTCACTGTTTTTAAGCGTTTTAGCAGGGTTATTGGTGTTTTTTGACGGTTTTTCACTGTTTTTAAGCGTTTTAGCAGGGTTATTGGTGTTTTTTGACGGTTTTTCACTGTTTTTAAGCGTTTCAGCAGGGTTATTGGTGTTTTTTGACGGTTTTTCACTGTTTTTAAGCGTTTTAGCAGGGTTATTGGTGTATTTTGACGGTTTTTCACTGTTTTTAAGCGTTTTAGCAGGGTTATTGGTGTTTTTTGACGGTTTTTCACTCTTTTTAAGCGTTTTAGCATGGTTATTGGTGTTTTTTGACGGTTTTTCACTGTTTTTGAGCGTTTTAGCAGGGTTATTGGTGTTTTTTGACGGTTTTTCACTGTTTTTAAGCGTTTTAGCAGGGTTATTGGTGTTTTTTGACGGTTTTTCACTGTTTTTAAGCGTTTCAGCAGGGTTATTGGTGTTTTTTGACGGTTTTTCACTGTTTTTAAGCGTTTTAGCAGGGTTATTGGTGTATTTTGACGGTTTTTCACTGTTTTTAAGCGTTTTAGCAGGGTTATTGGTGTTTTTTGACGGTTTTTCACTGTTTTTAAGCGTTTTAGCAGGGTTATTGGTGTTTTTTGACGGTTTTTCACTGTTTTTAAGCGTTTTAGCAGGGTTATTGGTGTTTTTTGACGGTTTTTCACTGTTTTTAAGCGTTTTAGCAGGGTTATTGGTGTTTTTTGACGGTTTTTCACTGTTTTTAAGCGTTTTAGCAGGGTTATTGGTGTTTTTTGACGGTTTTTCACTGTTTTTAAGCGTTTTAGCAGGGTTATTGGTGTTTTTTGACGGTTTTTCACTGTTTTTAAGCGTTTTAGCAGGGTTATTGGTGTTTTTTGACGGTTTTTCACTGTTTTTAAGCGTTTTAGCAGGGTTATTGGTGTTTTTTGACGGTTTTTCACTGTTTTTAAGCGTTTTAGCAGGGTTATTGGTGTTTTTTGACGGTTTTTCACTGTTTTTAAGCGTTTTAGCAGGGTTATTGGTGTTTTTTGACGGTTTTTCACTGTTTTTAAGCGTTTTAGCAGGGTTATTGGTGTTTTTTGACGGTTTTTCACTGTTTTTAAGCGTTTTAGCAGGGTTATTGGTGTTTTTTGACGGTTTTTCACTGTTTTTAAGCGTTTTAGCAGGGTTATTGGTGTTTTTTGACGGTTTTTCACTGTTTTTAAGCGTTTTAGCAGGGTTATTGGTGTTTTTTGACGGTTTTTCACTGTTTTTAAGCGTTTTAGCAGGGTTATTGGTGTTTTTTGACGGTTTTTCACTGTTTTTAAGCGTTTTAGCAGGGTTATTGGTGTTTTTTGACGGTTTTTCACTGTTTTTAAGCGTTTTAGCAGGGTTATTGGTGTATTTTGACGGTTTTTCACTGTTTTTAAGCGTTTTAGCAGGGTTATTGGTGTTTTTGGACGGTTTTTCACTGTTTTTAAGCGTTTTAGCAGGGTTATTGGTGTTTTTTGACGGTTTTTCACTGTTTTTAAGCGTTTTAGCAGGGTTATTGGTGTTTTTTGACGGTTTTTCACTGTTTTTAAGCGTTTTAGCAGGGTTATTGGTGTTTTTTGACGGTTTTTCACTGTTTTTAAGCGTTTTAGCAGGGTTATTGGTGTTTTTTGACGGTTTTTCACTCTTTTTAAGCGTTTTAGCATGGTTATTGGTGTTTTTTGACGGTTTTTCACTGTTTTTAAGCGTTTTAGCAGGATTATTGGTGTTTTTTGACGGTTTTTCACTGTTTTTAAGCGTTTTAGCAGGGTTATTGGTGTTTTTTGACGGTTTTTCACTGTTTTTAAGCGTTTTAGCAAGGTTATTGGTGTTTTTTGACGGTTTTTCACTGCTTTTAAGCGTTTTAGCAGGGTTATTGGTGTTTTCTGACGGTTTTTCACTGTTTTTAAGCGTTTTAGCAGGGTTATTGGTGTTTTTTGACGGTTTTTCACTGTTTTTAAGCGTTTTAGCAGGGTTATTGGTGTTTTTTGACGGTTTTTCACTGTTTTTAAGCGTTTTAGCAGGGTTATTGGTGTTTTTTGACGGTTTTTCACTGTTTTTAAGCGTTTTAGCAGGGTTATTGGTGTTTTTTGACGGTTTTTCACTGTTTTTAAGCGTTTTAGCAGGGTTATTGGTGTTTTTTGACGGTTTTTCACTGTTTTTAAGCGTTTTAGCAGGGTTATTGGTGTTTTTTGACGGTTTTTCACTGTTTTTAAGCGTTTTAGCAGGGTTATTGGTGTTTTTTGACGGTTTTTCACTGTTTTTAAGCGTTTTAGCATGGTTATTGGTGTTTTTTGACGGTTTTTCACTGTTTTTAAGCGTTTTAGCAGGGTTATTGGTGTTTTTTGACGGTTTTTCACTGTTTTTAAGCGTTTTAGCAGGGTTATTGGTGTTTTTTGACGGTTTTTCACTGTTTTTAAGCGTTTCAGCAGGGTTATTGGTGTTTTTTGACGGTTTTTCACTGTTTTTAAGCGTTTTAGCAGGGTTATTGGTGTATTTTGACGGTTTTTCACTGTTTTTAAGCGTTTTAGCAGGGTTATTGGTGTTTTTGGACGGTTTTTCACTGTTTTTAAGCGTTTTAGCAGGGTTATTGGTGTTTTTTGACGGTTTTTCACTGTTTTTAAGCGTTTTAGCAGGGTTATTGGTGTTTTTTGACGGTTTTTCACTGTTTTTAAGCGTTTTAGCAGGGTTATTGGTGTTTTTTGACGGTTTTTCACTGTTTTCAAGCGTTTTAGCAGGGTTATTGGTGTTTTTTGACGGTTTTTCACTGTTTTTAAGCGTTTTAGCAAGGTTATTGGTGTTTTTTGACGGTTTTTCACTGCTTTTAAGCGTTTTAGCAGGGTTATTGGTGTTTTCTGACGGTTTTTCACTGTTTTTAAGCGTTTTAGCAGGGTTATTGGTGTTTTTTGACGGTTTTTCACTGTTTTTAAGCGTTTTAGCAGGGTTATTGGTGTTTTTTGACGGTTTTTCACTGTTTTTAAGCGTTTTAGCAGGGTTATTAGTGTTTTTTGACGGTTTTTCACTGTTTTTAAGCGTTTTAGCAGGGTTATTGGTGTTTTTTGACGGTTTTTCACTGTTTTTAAGCGTTTTAGTAGGGTTATTGGTGTTTTTTGACGGTTTTTCACTGTTTTTAAGCGTTTTAGCAGGGTTATTGGTGTTTTTTGACGGTTTTTCACTGTTTTTAAGCGTTTTAGCAGGGTTATTGGTGTTTTTTGAAGGTTTTTCACTGTTTTTAAGCGTTTTAGCAGGGTTATTGGTGTTTTTTGACGGTTTTTCACTGTTTTTAGGCGTTTTAGCAGGGTTATTGGTGTTTTTTGACGGTTTTTCACTGTTTTTAAGCGTTTTAGCAGGGTTATTGGTGTTTTTTGACGGTTTTTCACTGTTTTTAAGCGTTTTAGCATGGTCAATGGTGTTTTTTGACGGTTTTTCACTATTTCTAAGCGTTTTAGCAGGGTTATTGGTGTTTTTTGACGGTTTTTCACTGTTTTTAAGCGTTTTAGCAGGGTTATTGGTGTTTTTTGACGGTTTTTCACTGTTTTTAAGCGTTTTAGCAGGGTTATTGGTGTTTTTTGTCGGTTTTTCACTGTTTTTAAGCGTTTTAGCAGGGTTATTGGTGTTTTTTGACGGTTTTTCACTGTTTTTAAGCGTTTTAGCAGGGTTATTGGTGTTTTTTGACGGTTTTTCACTGTTTTTAAGCGTTTTAGCAGGGTTATTGGTGTTTTTTGACGGTTTTTCACTGTTTTTAAGCGTTTTAGCAGGGTTATTGGTGTTTTTTGACGGTTTTTCACTGTTTTTAAGCGTTTTAGCAGGGTTATTGGTGTTTTTTGACGGTTTTTCACTGTTTTTAAGCGTTTTAGCAGTGTTATTGGTGTTTTTTGACGGTTTTTCACTGTTTTCAAGCGTTTTAGCAGGGTTATTGGTGTTTTTTGACGGTTTTTCACTGTTTTTAAGCGTTTTAGCAGGGTTATTGGTGTTTTTTGACGGTTTTTCACTGTTTTTAAGCGTTTTAGCAGGGTTATTGGAGTTTTTTGACGGTTTTTCACTGTTTTTAAGCGTTTTAGCAGGGTTATTGGTGTTTTTTGACGGTTTTCCACTGTTTTTAAGCGTTTAAGCAGGGTTATTGGTGTTTTTTGACGGTTTTTCACTGTTTTTAAGCGTTTTAGCAGGGTTATTGGTGTTTTTTGACGGTTTTTCACTGTTTTTAAGCGTTTTAGCAGGGTTATTGGTGTTTTTTGACGGGTTTTCACTGTTTTTAAGCGTTTTAGCAGGGTTATTGGTGTTTTTTGGCGGTTTTTCTCTGTTTTTAAGCGTTTTAGCAGGGTTATTGGTGTTTTTTGACGGTTTTTCACTGTTTTTAAGCGTTTTAGCAGGGTTATTGGTGTTTTTTGACGGTTTTTCACTGTTTTTAAGCGTTTCAGCAGGGTTATTGGTGTTTTTTGACGGTTTTTCACAGTTTTTAAGCGTTTTAGCAGGGTTATTGGTGTTTTTTGACGGTTTTTCACTGTTTTTAAGCGTTTTAGCAGGGTTATTGGTGTTTTTTGACGGTTTTTCACTGTTTTTAAGCGTTTTAGCAGGGTTATTGGTGTTTTTTGACGGTTTTTCACTGTTTTTAAGCGTTTTAGCAGGGTTATTGGTGTTTTTTGACGGTTTTTCACTGTTTTTAAGCGTTTTAGCAGGGTTATTGGTGTTTTTTGACGGGTTTTCACTGTTTTTAAGCGTTTTAGCAGGGTTATTGGTGTTTTTTGGCGGTTTTTCTCTGTTTTTAAGCGTTTTAGCAGGGTTATTGGTGTTTTTTGACGGTTTTTCACTGTTTTTAAGCGTTTTAGCAGGGTTATTGGTGTTTTTTGACGGTTTTTCACTGTTTTTAAGCGTTTCAGCAGGGTTATTGGTGTTTTTTGACGGTTTTTCACTGTTTTTAAGCGTTTTAGCAGGGTTATTGGTGTATTTTGACGGTTTTTCACTGTTTTTAAGCGTTTTAGCAGGGTTATTGGTGTTTTTTGACGGTTTTTCACTGTTTTTAAGCGTTTTAGCAGGGTTATTGGTGTTTTTTGACGGTTTTTCACTGTTTTTAAGCGTTTTAGCAGGGTTATTGGTGTTTTTTGACGGTTTTTCACTGTTTTTGAGCGTTTTAGCAGGGTTATTGGTGTTTTTTGACGGTTTTCCACTGTTTTTAAGCGTTTTAGCAGGGTTATTGGTGTTTTTTGACGGTTTTTCACTGTTTTTAAGCGTTTTGGCATGGTTATTGGTGTTTTTTGACGGTTTTTCACTGTTTTTAAGCTTTTTAGCAGGGTTATTGGTGTTTTTTGACGGTTTTTCACTGTTTTTAGCGTTTTAGCAGTGTTATTGGTGTTTTTTGACGGTTTTTCACTGTTTTTAAGCGTTTTAGCAGGGTTATTGGTGTTTTTTGACGGTTTTTCACTGTTTTTAAGCGTTTTAGCAGGGTTATTGGTGTTTTTTGACGTTTTTTCACTGTTTTTAAGCGTTTTAGCAGGGTTATTGGTGTTTTTTGACGGTTTTTCACTGTTTTTAAGCGTTTTAGTAGGGTTATTGGTGTTTTTTGACGGTTTTTCACTGTTTTTAAGCGTTTTAGCAGGGTTATTGGTGTTTTTTGACGGTTTTTTCACTGTTTTTAAGCGTTTTAGCAGGGTTATTGGTGTTTTTTGAAGGTTTTTCACTGTTTTTAAGCGTTTTAGCAGGGTTATTGGTGTTTTTTGACGGTTTTTCACTGTTTTTAAGCGTTTTAGCAGGGTTATTGGTGTTTTTTGACGGTTTTTCACTGTTTTTAAGCGTTTTAGCAGGGTTATTGGTGTATTTTGACGGTTTTTCACTGTTTTTAAGCGTTTTAGCATGGTTAATGGTGTTTTTTGTCGGTTTTTCACTGTTTTTAAGCGTTTTAGCAGGGTTATTGGTGTTTTTTGACGGTTTTTCACTGTTTTTAAGCGTTTTAGCAGGGTTATTGGTGTTTTTTGACGGTTTTTCACTGTTTTTAAGCGTTTTAGCAGGGTTATTGGTGTTTTTTGACGGTTTTTCACTGTTTTTAAGCGTTTTAGCAGGGTTATTGGTGTTTTTTGACGGTTTTTCACTGTTTTTAAGCGTTTTAGCAGGGTTATTGGTGTTTTTTGACGGTTTTTCACTGTTTTTAAGCGTTTTAGCAGGGTTATTGGTGTTTTTTGACGGATTTTCACTGTTTTTAAGCGTTTAAGCAGGGTTATTGGTGTTTTTTGACGGTTTTTCACTGTTTTTAAGCGTTTTAGCAGGGTTATTGGTGTTTTTTGACGGTTTTTCACTGTTTTTAAGCGTTTTAGCAGGGTTATTGGTGTTTTTTGACGGGTTTTCAATGTTTTTAAGCGTTTTAGCAGGGTTATTGGTGTTTTTTGGCGGTTTTTCACTGTTTTTAAGCGTTTTAGCAGGGTTATTGGTGTTTTTTGACGGTTTTTCACTGTTTTTAAGCGTTTTAGCAGGGTTATTGGTGTTTTTTGACGGTTTTTCACTGTTTTTAAGCGTTTCAGCAGGGTTATTGGTGTTTTTTGACGGTTTTTCACTGTTTTTAAGCGTTTTAGCAGGGTTATTGGTGTATTTTGACGGTTTTTCACTGTTTTTAAGCGTTTTAGCAGGGTTATTGGTGTTTTTTGACGGTTTTTCACTCTTTTTAAGCGTTTTAGCATGGTTATTGGTGTTTTTTGACGGTTTTTCACTGTTTTTGAGCGTTTTAGCAGGGTTATTGGTGTTTTTTGACGGTTTTTCACTGTTTTTAAGCGTTTTAGCAGGGTTATTGGTGTTTTTTGACGGTTTTTCACTGTTTTTAAGCGTTTCAGCAGGGTTATTGGTGTTTTTTGACGGTTTTTCACTGTTTTTAAGCGTTTTAGCAGGGTTATTGGTGTATTTTGACGGTTTTTCACTGTTTTTAAGCGTTTTAGCAGGGTTATTGGTGTTTTTGGACGGTTTTTCACTGTTTTTAAGCGTTTTAGCAAGGTTATTGGTGTTTTTTGACGGTTTTTCACTGTTTTTAAGCGTTTTAGCAGGGTTATTGGTGTTTTCTGACGGTTTTTCACTGTTTTTAAGCGTTTTAGCAGGGTTATTGGTGTTTTTTGACGGTTTTTCACTGTTTTTAAGCGTTTTAGCAGGGTTATTGGTGTTTTTTGACGGTTTTTCACTGTTTTTAAGCGTTTTAGCAGGGTTATTGGTGTTTTTTGACGGTTTTTCACTGTTTTTAAGCGTTTTAGCAGGGTTATTGGTGTTTTTTGACGGTTTTTCACTGTTTTTAAGCGTTTTAGTAGGGTTATTGGTGTTTTTTGACGGTTTTTCACTGTTTTTAAGCGTTTTAGCAGGGTTATTGGTGTTTTTTGACGGTTTTTCACTGTTTTTAAGCGTTTTAGCAGGGTGATTGGTGTTTTTTGAAGGTTTTTCACTGTTTTTAAGCGTTTTAGCAGGGTTATTGGTGTTTTTTGACGGTTTTTCACTGTTTTTAAGCGTTTTAGCAGGGTTATTGGTGTTTTTTGACGGTTTTTCACTGTTTTTAAGCGTTTTAGCAGGGTGATTGGTGTTTTTTGACGGTTTTTCACTGTTTTTAAGCGTTTTAGCAGGGTTATTGGTGTTTTTTGACGGTTTTTCACTGTTTTTAAGCGTTTTAGCAGGGTTATTGGTGTTTTTTGACGGTTTTTCACTGTTTTTAAGCGTTTTAGCAGGGTTATTGGTGTTTTTTGACGGTTTTTCACTGTTTTTAAGCGTTTTAGCAGGGTTATTGGTGTTTTTTGACGGTTTTTCACTGTTTTTAAGCGTTTTAGCAGGGTTATTGGTGTTTTTTGACGGTTTTTCACTGTTTTTAAGCGTTTTAGTAGGGTTATTGGTGTTTTTTGACGGTTTTTCACTGTTTTTAAGCGTTTTAGCAGGGTTATTGGTGTTTTTTGACGGTTTTTCACTGTTTTTAAGCGTTTTAGCAGGGTGATTGGTGTTTTTTGAAGGTTTTTCACTGTTTTTAAGCGTTTTAGCAGGGTTATTGGTGTTTTTTGACGGTTTTTCACTGTTTTTAAGCGTTTTAGCAGGGTTATTGGTGTTTTTTGACGGTTTTTCACTCTTTTTAAGCGTTTTAGCATGGTTATTGGTGTTTTTTGACGGTTTTTCACTGTTTTTAAGCGTTTTAGCAGGGTTATTGGTGTTTTTTGACGGTTTTTCACTGTTTTTAAGCGTTTTAGCAGGGTTATTGGTGTTTTTTGACGGTTTTTCACTGTTTTTAAGCGTTTCAGCAGGGTTATTGGTGTTTTTTGACGGTTTTTCACTGTTTTTAAGCGTTTTAGCAGGGTTATTGGTGTTTTTTGACGGTTTTTCACTGTTTTTAAGCGTTTTAGCAGGGTTATTGGTGTTTTTTGACGGTTTTTCACTGTTTTTAAGCGTTTTAGCAGGGTTATTGGTGTTTTTTGACGGTTTTTCACTGTTTTTAAGCGTTTTAGCAGGGTTATTGGTGTTTTTTGACGGTTTTTCACTGTTTTTAAGCGTTTTAGCAGGGTTATTGGTGTTTTTTGACGGTTTTTCACTGTTTTTAAGCGTTTTAGCAGGGTTATTGGTGTTTTTTGACGGTTTTTCACTGTTTTTAAGCGTTTTAGCAGGGTTATTGGTGTTTTTGGACGGTTTTTCACTGTTTTTAAGCGTTTTAGCAGGGTTATTGGTGTTTTTTGACGGTTTTTCACTGTTTTTAAGCGTTTTAGCAGGGTTATTGGTGTTTTTTGACGGTTTTTCACTGTTTTTAAGCGTTTTAGCAGGGTTATTGGTGTTTTTTGACGGTTTTTCACTGTTTTCAAGCGTTTTAGCAGGGTTATTGGTGTTTTTTGACGGTTTTTCACTCTTTTTAAGCGTTTTAGCATGGTTATTGGTGTTTTTTGACGGTTTTTCACTGTTTTTAAGCGTTTTAGCAGGATTATTGGTGTTTTTTGACGGTTTTCCACTGTTTTTAAGCGTTTTAGCAGGGTTATTGGTGTTTTTTGACGGTTTTTCACTGTTTTTAAGCGTTTTAGCAAGGTTATTGGTGTTTTTTGACGGTTTTTCACTGCTTTTAAGCGTTTTAGCAGGGTTATTGGTGTTTTCTGACGGTTTTTCACTGTTTTTAAGCGTTTTAGCAGGGTTATTGGTGTTTTTTGACGGTTTTTCACTGTTTTTAAGCGTTTTAGCAGGGTTATTGGTGTTTTTTGACGGTTTTTCACTGTTTTTAAGCGTTTTAGCAGGGTTATTAGTGTTTTTTGACGGTTTTTCACTGTTTTTAAGCGTTTTAGCAGGGTTATTGGTGTTTTTTGACGGTTTTTCACTGTTTTTAAGCGTTTTAGTAGGGTTATTGGTGTTTTTTGACGGTTTTTCACTGTTTTTAAGCGTTTTAGCAGGGTTATTGGTGTTTTTTGACGGTTTTTCACTGTTTTTAAGCGTTTTAGCAGGGTTATTGGTGTTTTTTGAAGGTTTTTCACTGTTTTTAAGCGTTTTAGCAGGGTTATTGGTGTTTTTTGACGGTTTTTCACTGTTTTTAGGCGTTTTAGCAGGGTTATTGGTGTTTTTTGACGGTTTTTCACTGTTTTTAAGCGTTTTAGCAGGGTTATTGGTGTTTTTTGACGGTTTTTCACTGTTTTTAAGCGTTTTAGCATGGTCAATGGTGTTTTTTGACGGTTTTTCACTATTTCTAAGCGTTTTAGCAGGGTTATTGGTGTTTTTTGACGGTTTTTCACTGTTTTTAAGCGTTTTAGCAGGGTTATTGGTGTTTTTTGACGGTTTTTCACTGTTTTTAAGCGTTTTAGCAGGGTTATTGGTGTTTTTTGTCGGTTTTTCACTGTTTTTAAGCGTTTTAGCAGGGTTATTGGTGTTTTTTGACGGTTTTTCACTGTTTTTAAGCGTTTTAGCAGGGTTATTGGTGTTTTTTGACGGTTTTTCACTGTTTTTAAGCGTTTTAGCAGGGTTATTGGTGTTTTTTGACGGTTTTTCACTGTTTTTAAGCGTTTTAGCAGGGTTATTGGTGTTTTTTGACGGTTTTTCACTGTTTTTAAGCGTTTTAGCAGGGTTATTGGTGTTTTTTGACGGTTTTTCACTGTTTTTAAGCGTTTTAGCAGTGTTATTGGTGTTTTTTGACGGTTTTTCACTGTTTTCAAGCGTTTTAGCAGGGTTATTGGTGTTTTTTGACGGTTTTTCACTGTTTTTAAGCGTTTTAGCAGGGTTATTGGTGTTTTTTGACGGTTTTTCACTGTTTTTAAGCGTTTTAGCAGGGTTATTGGAGTTTTTTGACGGTTTTTCACTGTTTTTAAGCGTTTTAGCAGGGTTATTGGTGTTTTTTGACGGTTTTCCACTGTTTTTAAGCGTTTAAGCAGGGTTATTGGTGTTTTTTGACGGTTTTTCACTGTTTTTAAGCGTTTTAGCAGGGTTATTGGTGTTTTTTGACGGTTTTTCACTGTTTTTAAGCGTTTTAGCAGGGTTATTGGTGTTTTTTGACGGGTTTTCACTGTTTTTAAGCGTTTTAGCAGGGTTATTGGTGTTTTTTGGCGGTTTTTCTCTGTTTTTAAGCGTTTTAGCAGGGTTATTGGTGTTTTTTGACGGTTTTTCACTGTTTTTAAGCGTTTTAGCAGGGTTATTGGTGTTTTTTGACGGTTTTTCACTGTTTTTAAGCGTTTCAGCAGGGTTATTGGTGTTTTTTGACGGTTTTTCACAGTTTTTAAGCGTTTTAGCAGGGTTATTGGTGTTTTTTGACGGTTTTTCACTGTTTTTAAGCGTTTTAGCAGGGTTATTGGTGTTTTTTGACGGTTTTTCACTGTTTTTAAGCGTTTAAGCAGGGTTATTGGTGTTTTTTGACAGTTTTTCACTGTTTTTAAGCGTTTTAGCAGGGTTATTGGTGTTTTTTGACGGTTTTTCACTGTTTTTAAGCGTTTTAGCAGGGTTATTGGTGTTTTTTGACGGGTTTTCACTGTTTTTAAGCGTTTTAGCAGGGTTATTGGTGTTTTTTGGCGGTTTTTCACTGTTTTTAAGCGTTTTAGCAGGGTTATTGGTGTTTTTTGACGGTTTTTCACTGTTTTTAAGCGTTTTAGCAGGGTTATTGGTGTTTTTTGACGGTTTTTCACTGTTTTTAAGCGTTTCAGCAGGGTTATTGGTGTTTTTTGACGGTTTTTCACTGTTTTTAAGCGTTTTAGCAGGGTTATTGGTGTATTTTGACGGTTTTTCACTGTTTTTAAGCGTTTTAGCAGGGTTATTGGTGTTTTTTGACGGTTTTTCACTGTTTTTAAGCGTTTTAGCAGGGTTATTGGTGTTTTTTGACGGTTTTTCACTGTTTTTAAGCGTTTTAGCAGGGTTATTGGTGTTTTTTGACGGTTTTTCACTGTTTTTGAGCGTTTTAGCAGGGTTATTGGTGTTTTTTGACGGTTTTCCACTGTTTTTAAGCGTTTTAGCAGGGTTATTGGTGTTTTTTGACGGTTTTTCACTGTTTTTAAGCGTTTTAGCATGGTTATTGGTGTTTTTTGACGGTTTTTCACTGTTTTTAAGCTTTTTAGCAGGGTTATTGGTGTTTTTTGACGGTTTTTCACTGTTTTTAGCGTTTTAGCAGTGTTATTGGTGTTTTTTGACGGTTTTTCACTGTTTTTAAGCGTTTTAGCAGGGTTATTGGTGTTTTTTGACGGTTTTTCACTGTTTTTAAGCGTTTTAGCAGGGTTATTGGTGTTTTTTGACGGTTTTTCACTGTTTTTAAGCGTTTTAGCAGGGTTATTGGTGTTTTTTGACGGTTTTTCACTGTTTTTAAGCGTTTTAGCAGGGTTATTGGTGTTTTTTGACGGTTTTTCACTGTTTTTAAGCGTTTTAGCAGGGTTATTGGTGTTTTTTGACGGTTTTTCACTGTTTTTAAGCGTTTTAGCAGGGTTATTGGTGTTTTTTGACGGTTTTTCACTGTTTTTAAGCGTTTTAGCAGGGTTATTGGTGTTTTTTGACGGTTTTTCACTGTTTTTAAGCGTTTTAGCAGGGTTATTGGTGTTTTTTGACGGTTTTTCACTGTTTTTAAGCGTTTTAGCAGGGTTATTGGTGTTTTTTGACGGTTTTTCACTGTTTTTAAGCGTTTTAGCAGGGTTATTGGTGTTTTTTGACGGTTTTTCACTGTTTTTAAGCGTTTTAGCAGGGTTATTGGTGTTTTTTGACGGTTTTTCACTGTTTTTAAGCGTTTTAGCAGGGTTATTGGTGTTTTTTGACGGTTTTTCACTGTTTTTAAGCGTTTTAGCAGGGTTATTGGTGTTTTTTGACGGTTTTTCACTGTTTTTAAGCGTTTTAGCAGGGTTATTGGTGTTTTTTGACGGTTTTTCACTGTTTTTAAGCGTTTTAGCAGGGTTATTGGTGTTTTTTGACGGTTTTTCACTGTTTTTAAGCGTTTTAGCAGGGTTATTGGTGTTTTTTGACGGTTTTTCACTGTTTTTAAGCGTTTTAGCAGGGTTATTGGTGTTTTTTGACGGTTTTTCACTGTTTTTAAGCGTTTTAGCAGGGTTATTGGTGTTTTTTGACGGTTTTTCACTGTTTTTAAGCGTTTTAGCAGGGTTATTGGTGTTTTTTGACGGTTTTTCACTGTTTTTAAGCGTTTTAGCAGGGTTATTGGTGTTTTTTGACGGTTTTTCACTGTTTTTAAGCGTTTTAGCAGGGTTATTGGTGTTTTTTGACGGTTTTTCACTGTTTTTAAGCGTTTTAGCAGGGTTATTGGTGTTTTTTGACGGTTTTTCACTGTTTTTAAGCGTTTTAGCAGGGTTATTGGTGTTTTTTGACGGTTTTTCACTGTTTTTAAGCGTTTTAGCAGGGTTATTGGTGTTTTTTGACGGTTTTTCACTGTTTTTAAGCGTTTTAGCAGGGTTATTGGTGTTTTTTGACGGTTTTTCACTGTTTTTAAGCGTTTTAGCAGGGTTATTGGTGTTTTTTGACGGTTTTTCACTGTTTTTAAGCGTTTTAGCAGGGTTATTGGTGTTTTTTGACGGTTTTTCACTGTTTTTAAGCGTTTTAGCAGGGTTATTGGTGTTTTTTGACGGTTTTTCACTGTTTTTGAGCGTTTTAGCAGGGTTATTGGTGTTTTTTGACGGTTTTTCACAGTTTTTAAGCGTTTTAGCAGGGTTATTGGTGTTTTTTGACGGTTTTTCACTGTTTTTAAGCGTTTTAGCAGGGTTATTGGTGTTTTTTGACGGTTTTTCACTGTTTTTAAGCGTTTTAGCAGGGTTATTGGTGTTTTTTGACGGTTTTTCACTGTTTTTAAGCGTTTTAGCAGGGTTATTGGTGTTTTTTGACGGTTTTTCACTGTTTTTAAGCGTTTTAGCAGGGTTATTGGTGTTTTTTGACGGTTTTTCACTGTTTTTAAGCGTTTTAGCAGGGTTATTGGTGTTTTTTGACGGTTTTTCACTGTTTTTAAGCGTTTTAGCAGGGTTATTGGTGTTTTTTGACGGTTTTTCACTGTTTTTAAGCGTTTTAGCAGGGTTATTGGTGTTTTTTGACGGTTTTTCACTGTTTTTAAGCGTTTTACAGGGTTATTGGTGTTTTTTGACGGTTTTTCACTGTTTTTAAGCGTTTTAGCAGGGTTATTGGTGTTTTTTGACGGTTTTTCACTGTTTTTAAGCGTTTTAGCAGGGTTATTGGTGTTTTTTGACGGTTTTTCACTGTTTTTAAGCGTTTTAGCAGGGTTATTGGTGTTTTTTGACGGTTTTTCACTGTTTTTAAGCGTTTTAGCAGGGTTATTGGTGTTTTTTGACGGTTTTTCACTGTTTTTAAGCGTTTTAGCAGGGTTATTGGTGTTTTTTGACGGTTTTTCACTGTTTTTAAGCGTTTTAGCAGGGTTATTGGTGTTTTTTGACGGTTTTTCACTGTTTTTAAGCGTTTTAGCAGGGTTATTGGTGTTTTTTGACGGTTTTTCACTGTTTTTAAGCGTTTTAGCAGGGTTATTGGTGTTTTTTGACGGTTTTTCACTGTTTTTAAGCGTTTTAGCAGGGTTATTGGTGTTTTTTGACGGTTTTTCACTGTTTTTAAGCGTTTTAGCAGGGTTATTGGTGTTTTTTGACGGTTTTTCACTGTTTTTAAGCGTTTTAGCAGGGTTATTGGTGTTTTTTGACGGTTTTTCACTGTTTTTAAGCGTTTTAGCAGGGTTATTGGTGTTTTTTGACGGTTTTTCACTGTTTTTAAGCGTTTTAGCAGGGTTATTGGTGTTTTTTGACGGTTTTTCACTGTTTTTAAGCGTTTTAGCAGGGTTATTGGTGTTTTTTGACGGTTTTTCACTGTTTTTAAGCGTTTTAGCAGGGTTATTGGTGTTTTTTGACGGTTTTTCACTGTTTTTAAGCGTTTTAGCAGGGTTATTGGTGTTTTTTGACGGTTTTTCACTGTTTTTAAGCGTTTTAGCAGGGTTATTGGTGTTTTTTGACGGTTTTTCACTGTTTTTAAGCGTTTTAGCAGGGTTATTGGTGTTTTTTGACGGTTTTTCACTGTTTTTAAGCGTTTTAGCAGGGTTATTGGTGTTTTTTGACGGTTTTTCACTGTTTTTAAGCGTTTTAGCAGGGTTATTGGTGTTTTTTGACGGTTTTTCACTGTTTTTAAGCGTTTTAGCAGGGTTATTGGTGTTTTTTGACGGTTTTTCACTGTTTTTAAGCGTTTTAGCAGGGTTATTGGTGTTTTTTGACGGTTTTTCACTGTTTTTAAGCGTTTTAGCAGGGTTATTGGTGTTTTTTGACGGTTTTTCACTGTTTTTAAGCGTTTTAGCAGGGTTATTGGTGTTTTTTGACGGTTTTTCACTGTTTTTAAGCGTTTTTGCAGGGTTATTGGTGTTTTTTGACGGTTTTTCACTGTTTTTAAGCGTTTTAGCAGGGTTATTGGTGTTTTTTGACGGTTTTTCACTGTTTTTAAGCGTTTTAGCAGGGTTATTGGTGTTTTTTGACGGTTTTTCACTGTTTTTAAGCGTTTTAGCAGGGTTATTGGTGTTTTTTGACGGTTTTTCACTGTTTTTAAGCGTTTTAGCAGGGTTATTGGTGTTTTTTGACGGTTTTTCACTGTTTTTAAGCGTTTTAGCAGGGTTATTGGTGTTTTTTGACGGTTTTTCACTGTTTTTAAGCGTTTTAGCAGGGTTATTGGTGTTTTTTGACGGTTTTTCACTGTTTTTAAGCGTTTTAGCAGGGTTATTGGTGTTTTTTGACGGTTTTTCACTGTTTTTAAGCGTTTTAGCAGGGTTATTGGTGTTTTTTGACGGTTTTTCACTGTTTTTAAGCGTTTTAGCAGGGTTATTGGTGTTTTTTGACGGTTTTTCACTGTTTTTAAGCGTTTTAGCAGGGTTATTGGTGTTTTTTGACGGTTTTTCACTGTTTTTAAGCGTTTTAGCAGGGTTATTGGTGTTTTTTGACGGTTTTTCACTGTTTTTAAGCGTTTTAGCAGGGTTATTGGTGTTTTTTGACGGTTTTTCACTGTTTTTAAGCGTTTTAGCAGGGTTATTGGTGTTTTTTGACGGTTTTTCACTGTTTTTAAGCGTTTTAGCAGGGTTATTGGTGTTTTTTGACGGTTTTTCACTGTTTTTAAGCGTTTTAGCAGGGTTATTGGTGTTTTTTGACGGTTTTTCACTGTTTTTAAGCGTTTTAGCAGGGTTATTGGTGTTTTTTGACGGTTTTTCACTGTTTTTAAGCGTTTTAGCAGGGTTATTGGTGTTTTTTGACGGTTTTTCACTGTTTTTAAGCGTTTTAGCAGGGTTATTGGTGTTTTTTGACGGTTTTTCACTGTTTTTAAGCGTTTTAGCAGGGTTATTGGTGTTTTTTGACGGTTTTTCACTGTTTTTAAGCGTTTTAGCAGGGTTATTGGTGTTTTTTGACGGTTTTTCACTGTTTTTAAGCGTTTTAGCAGGGTTATTGGTGTTTTTTGACGGTTTTTCACTGTTTTTAAGCGTTTTAGCAGGGTTATTGGTGTTTTTTGACGGTTTTTCACTGTTTTTAAGCGTTTTAGCAGGGTTATTGGTGTTTTTTGACGGTTTTTCACTGTTTTTAAGCGTTTTAGCAGGGTTATTGGTGTTTTTTGACGGTTTTTCACTGTTTTTAAGCGTTTTAGCAGGGTTATTGGTGTTTTTTGACGGTTTTTCACTGTTTTTAAGCGTTTTAGCAGGGTTATTGGTGTTTTTTGACGGTTTTTCACTGTTTTTAAGCGTTTTAGCAGGGTTATTGGTGTTTTTTGACGGTTTTTCACTGTTTTTAAGCGTTTTAGCAGGGTTATTGGTGTTTTTTGACGGTTTTTCACTGTTTTTAAGCGTTTTAGCAGGGTTATTGGTGTTTTTTGACGGTTTTTCACTGTTTTTAAGCGTTTTAGCAGGGTTATTGGTGTTTTTTGACGGTTTTTCACTGTTTTTAAGCGTTTTAGCAGGGTTATTGGTGTTTTTTGACGGTTTTTCACTGTTTTTAAGCGTTTTAGCAGGGTTATTGGTGTTTTTTGACGGTTTTTCACTGTTTTTAAGCGTTTTAGCAGGGTTATTGGTGTTTTTTGACGGTTTTTCACTGTTTTTAAGCGTTTTAGCAGGGTTATTGGTGTTTTTTGACGGTTTTTCACTGTTTTTAAGCGTTTTAGCAGGGTTATTGGTGTTTTTTGACGGTTTTTCACTGTTTTTAAGCGTTTTAGCAGGGTTATTGGTGTTTTTTGACGGTTTTTCACTGTTTTTAAGCGTTTTAGCAGGGTTATTGGTGTTTTTTGACGGTTTTTCACTGTTTTTAAGCGTTTTAGCAGGGTTATTGGTGTTTTTTGACGGTTTTTCACTGTTTTTAAGCGTTTTAGCAGGGTTATTGGTGTTTTTTGACGGTTTTTCACTGTTTTTAAGCGTTTTAGCAGGGTTATTGGTGTTTTTTGACGGTTTTTCACTGTTTTTAAGCGTTTTAGCAGGGTTATTGGTGTTTTTTGACGGTTTTTCACTGTTTTTAAGCGTTTTAGCAGGGTTATTGGTGTTTTTTGACGGTTTTTCACTGTTTTTAAGCGTTTTAGCAGGGTTATTGGTGTTTTTTGACGGTTTTTCACTGTTTTTAAGCGTTTTAGCAGGGTTATTGGTGTTTTTTGACGGTTTTTCACTGTTTTTAAGCGTTTTAGCAGGGTTATTGGTGTTTTTTGACGGTTTTTCACTGTTTTTAAGCGTTTTAGCAGGGTTATTGGTGTTTTTTGACGGTTTTTCACTGTTTTTAAGCGTTTTAGCAGGGTTATTGGTGTTTTTTGACGGTTTTTCACTGTTTTTAAGCGTTTTAGCAGGGTTATTGGTGTTTTTTGACGGTTTTTCACTGTTTTTAAGCGTTTTAGCAGGGTTATTGGTGTTTTTTGACGGTTTTTCACTGTTTTTAAGCGTTTTAGCAGGGTTATTGGTGTTTTTTGACGGTTTTTCACTGTTTTTAAGCGTTTTAGCAGGGTTATTGGTGTTTTTTGACGGTTTTTCACTGTTTTTAAGCGTTTTAGCAGGGTTATTGGTGTTTTTTGACGGTTTTTCACTGTTTTTAAGCGTTTTAGCAGGGTTATTGGTGTTTTTTGACGGTTTTTCACTGTTTTTAAGCGTTTTAGCAGGGTTATTGGTGTTTTTTGACGGTTTTTCACTGTTTTTAAGCGTTTTAGCAGGGTTATTGGTGTTTTTTGACGGTTTTTCACTGTTTTTAAGCGTTTTAGCAGGGTTATTGGTGTTTTTTGACGGTTTTTCACTGTTTTTAAGCGTTTTAGCAGGGTTATTGGTGTTTTTTGACGGTTTTTCACTGTTTTTAAGCGTTTTAGCAGGGTTATTGGTGTTTTTTGACGGTTTTTCACTGTTTTTAAGCGTTTTAGCAGGGTTATTGGTGTTTTTTGACGGTTTTTCACTGTTTTTAAGCGTTTTAGCAGGGTTATTGGTGTTTTTTGACGGTTTTTCACTGTTTTTAAGCGTTTTAGCAGGGTTATTGGTGTTTTTTGACGGTTTTTCACTGTTTTTAAGCGTTTTAGCAGGGTTATTGGTGTTTTTTGACGGTTTTTCACTGTTTTTAAGCGTTTTAGCAGGGTTATTGGTGTTTTTTGACGGTTTTTCACTGTTTTTAAGCGTTTTAGCAGGGTTATTGGTGTTTTTTGACGGTTTTTCACTGTTTTTAAGCGTTTTAGCAGGGTTATTGGTGTTTTTTGACGGTTTTTCACTGTTTTTAAGCGTTTTAGCAGGGTTATTGGTGTTTTTTGACGGTTTTTCACTGTTTTTAAGCGTTTTAGCAGGGTTATTGGTGTTTTTTGACGGTTTTTCACTGTTTTTAAGCGTTTTAGCAGGGTTATTGGTGTTTTTTGACGGTTTTTCACTGTTTTTAAGCGTTTTAGCAGGGTTATTGGTGTTTTTTGACGGTTTTTCACTGTTTTTAAGCGTTTTAGCAGGGTTATTGGTGTTTTTTGACGGTTTTTCACTGTTTTTAAGCGTTATTGGTGTTTTTTGACGGTTTTTCACTGTTTTTAAGCGTTTTAGCAGGGTTATTGGTGTTTTTTGACGGTTTTTCACTGTTTTTAAGCGTTTTAGCAGGGTTATTGGTGTTTTTTGACGGTTTTTCACTGTTTTTAAGCGTTTTAGCAGGGTTATTGGTGTTTTTTGACGGTTTTTCACTGTTTTTAAGCGTTTTAGCAGGGTTATTGGTGTTTTTTGACGGTTTTTCACTGTTTTTAAGCGTTTTAGCAGGGTTATTGGTGTTTTTTGACGGTTTTTCACTGTTTTTAAGCGTTTTAGCAGGGTTATTGGTGTTTTTTGACGGTTTTTCACTGTTTTTAAGCGTTTTAGCAGGGTTATTGGTGTTTTTTGACGGTTTTTCACTGTTTTTAAGCGTTTTAGCAGGGTTATTGGTGTTTTTTGACGGTTTTTCACTGTTTTTAAGCGTTTTAGCAGGGTTATTGGTGTTTTTTGACGGTTTTTCACTGTTTTTAAGCGTTTTAGCAGGGTTATTGGTGTTTTTTGACGGTTTTTCACTGTTTTTAAGCGTTTTAGCAGGGTTATTGGTGTTTTTTGACGGTTTTTCACTGTTTTTAAGCGTTTTAGCAGGGTTATTGGTGTTTTTTGACGGTTTTTCACTGTTTTTAAGCGTTTTAGCAGGGTTATTGGTGTTTTTTGACGGTTTTTCACTGTTTTTAAGCGTTTTAGCAGGGTTATTGGTGTTTTTTGACGGTTTTTCACTGTTTTTAAGCGTTTTAGCAGGGTTATTGGTGTTTTTTGACGGTTTTTCACTGTTTTTAAGCGTTTTAGCAGGGTTATTGGTGTTTTTTGACGGTTTTTCACTGTTTTTAAGCGTTTTAGCAGGGTTATTGGTGTTTTTTGACGGTTTTTCACTGTTTTTAAGCGTTTTAGCAGGGTTATTGGTGTTTTTTGACGGTTTTTCACTGTTTTTAAGCGTTTTAGCAGGGTTATTGGTGTTTTTTGACGGTTTTTCACTGTTTTTAAGCGTTTTAGCAGGGTTATTGGTGTTTTTTGACGGTTTTTCACTGTTTTTAAGCGTTTTAGCAGGGTTATTGGTGTTTTTTGACGGTTTTTCACTGTTTTTAAGCGTTTTAGCAGGGTTATTGGTGTTTTTTGACGGTTTTTCACTGTTTTTAAGCGTTTTAGCAGGGTTATTGGTGTTTTTTGACGGTTTTTCACTGTTTTTAAGCGTTTTAGCAGGGTTATTGGTGTTTTTTGACGGTTTTTCACTGTTTTTAAGCGTTTTAGCAGGGTTATTGGTGTTTTTTGACGGTTTTTCACTGTTTTTAAGCGTTTTAGCAGGGTTATTGGTGTTTTTTGACGGTTTTTCACTGTTTTTAAGCGTTTTAGCAGGGTTATTGGTGTTTTTTGACGGTTTTTCACTGTTTTTAAGCGTTTTAGCAGGGTTATTGGTGTTTTTTGACGGTTTTTCACTGTTTTTAAGCGTTTTAGCAGGGTTATTGGTGTTTTTTGACGGTTTTTCACTGTTTTTAAGCGTTTTAGCAGGGTTATTGGTGTTTTTTGACGGTTTTTCACTGTTTTTAAGCGTTTTAGCAGGGTTATTGGTGTTTTTTGACGGTTTTTCACTGTTTTTAAGCGTTTTAGCAGGGTTATTGGTGTTTTTTGACGGTTTTTCACTGTTTTTAAGCGTTTTAGCAGGGTTATTGGTGTTTTTTGACGGTTTTTCACTGTTTTTAAGCGTTTTAGCAGGGTTATTGGTGTTTTTTGACGGTTTTTCACTGTTTTTAAGCGTTTTAGCAGGGTTATTGGTGTTTTTTGACGGTTTTTCACTGTTTTTAAGCGTTTTAGCAGGGTTATTGGTGTTTTTTGACGGTTTTTCACTGTTTTTAAGCGTTTTAGCAGGGTTATTGGTGTTTTGACGGTTTTTCACTGTTTTTAAGCGTTTTAGCAGGGTTATTGGTGTTTTTTGACGGTTTTTCACTGTTTTTAAGCGTTTTAGCAGGGTTATTGGTGTTTTTTGACGGTTTTTCACTGTTTTTAAGCGTTTTAGCAGGGTTATTGGTGTTTTTTGACGGTTTTTCACTGTTTTTAAGCGTTTTAGCAGGGTTATTGGTGTTTTTTGACGGTTTTTCACTGTTTTTAAGCGTTTTAGCAGGGTTATTGGTGTTTTTTGACGGTTTTTCACTGTTTTTAAGCGTTTTAGCAGGGTTATTGGTGTTTTTTGACGGTTTTTCACTGTTTTTAAGCGTTTTAGCAGGGTTATTGGTGTTTTTTGGCGGTTTTTCACTGTTTTTAAGCGTTTTAGCAGGGTTATTGGTGTTTTTTGACGGTTTTTCACTGTTTTTAAGCGTTTTAGCAGGATTATTGGTGTTTTTTGACGGTTTTTCACTGTTTTTAAGCGTTTTAGCAGGGTTATTGGTGTTTTTTGACGGTTTTTCACTGTTTTTAAGCGTTTTAGCAGGGTTATTGGTGTTTTTTGACGGTTTTTCACTGTTTTTAAGCGTTTTAGCAGGGTTATTGGTGTTTTTTGACGGTTTTTCACTGTTTTTAAGCGTTTTAGCAGGGTTATTGGTGTTTTTTGACGGTTTTTCACTGTTTTTAAGCGTTTTAGCAGGGTTATTGGTGTTTTTTGACGGTTTTTCACTGTTTTTAAGCGTTTTAGCAGGGTTATTGGTGTTTTTTGACGGTTTTTCACTGTTTTTAAGCGTTTTAGCAGGGTTATTGGTGTTTTTTGACGGTTTTTCACTGTTTTTAAGCGTTTTAGCAGGGTTATTGGTGTTTTTTGACGGTTTTTCACTGTTTTTAAGCGTTTTAGCAGGGTTATTGGTGTTTTTTGACGGTTTTTCACTGTTTTTAAGCGTTTTAGCAGGGTTATTGGTGTTTTTTGACGGTTTTTCACTGTTTTTAAGCGTTTTAGCAGGGTTATTGGTGTTTTTTGACGGTTTTTCACTGTTTTTAAGCGTTTTAGCAGGGTTATTGGTGTTTTTTGACGGTTTTTCACTGTTTTTAAGCGTTTTAGCAGGGTTATTGGTGTTTTTTGACGGTTTTTCACTGTTTTTAAGCGTTTTAGCAGGGTTATTGGTGTTTTTTGACGGTTTTTCACTGTTTTTAAGCGTTTTAGCAGGGTTATTGGTGTTTTTTGACGGTTTTTCACTGTTTTTAAGCGTTTTAGCAGGGTTATTGGTGTTTTTTGACGGTTTTTCACTGTTTTTAAGCGTTTTAGCAGGGTTATTGGTGTTTTTTGACGGTTTTTCACTGTTTTTAAGCGTTTTAGCAGGGTTATTGGTGTTTTTTGACGGTTTTTCACTGTTTTTAAGCGTTTTAGCAGGGTTATTGGTGTTTTTTGACGGTTTTTCACTGTTTTTAAGCGTTTTAGCAGGGTTATTGGTGTTTTTTGACGGTTTTTCACTGTTTTTAAGCGTTTTAGCAGGGTTATTGGTGTTTTTTGACGGTTTTTCACTGTTTTTAAGCGTTTTAGCAGGGTTATTGGTGTTTTTTGACGGTTTTTCACTGTTTTTAAGCGTTTTAGCAGGGTTATTGGTGTTTTTTGACGGTTTTTCACTGTTTTTAAGCGTTTTAGCAGGTTTATTGGTGTTTTTTGACGGTTTTTCACTGTTTTTAAGCGTTTTAGCAGGGTTATTGGTGTTTTTTGACGGTTTTTCACTGTTTTTAAGCGTTTTAGCAGGGTTATTGGTGTGTTTTGACGGATTTTTCACTGTTTTTAAGCGTTTTAGCAGGGTTATTGGTGTTTTTTGACGGTTTTTCACTGTTTTTAAGCGTTTTAGCAGGGTTATTGGTGTTTTTTGACGGTTTTTCACTGTTTTTAAGCGTTTTAGCAGGGTTATTGGTGTTTTTTGACGGTTTTTCACTGTTTTTAAGCGTTTTAGCAGGGTTATTGGTGTTTTTTGACGGTTTTTCACTGTTTTTAAGCGTTTTAGCAGGGTTATTGGTGTTTTTTGACGGTTTTTCACTGTTTTTAAGCGTTTTAGCAGGGTTATTGGTGTTTTTTGACGGTTTTTTCACTGTTTTTAAGCGTTTTAGCAGGGTTATTGGTGTTTTTTGACGGTTTTTCACTGTTTTTAAGCGTTTTAGCAGGGTTATTGGTGTTTTTTGACGGTTTTTCACTGTTTTTAAGCGTTTTAGCAGGGTTATTGGTGTTTTTTGACGGTTTTTCACTGTTTTTAAGCGTTTTAGCAGGGTTATTGGTGTTTTTTGACGGTTTTTCACTGTTTTTAAGCGTTTTAGCAGGGTTAAGCAGGGTTATTGGTGTTTTTTGACGGTTTTTCACTGTTTTTAAGCGTTTTAGCAGGGTTATTGGTGTTTTTTGACGGTTTTTCACTGTTTTTAAGCGTTTTAGCAGGGTTATTGGTGTTTTTTGACGGTTTTTCACTGTTTTTAAGCGTTTTAGCAGGGTTATTGGTGTTTTTTGACGGTTTTTCACTGTTTTTAAGCGTTTTAGCAGGGTTATTGGTGTTTTTTGACGGTTTTTCACTGTTTTTAAGCGTTTTAGCAGGGTTATTGGTGTTTTTTGACGGTTTTTCACTGTTTTTAAGCGTTTTAGCAGGGTTATTGGTGTTTTTGACGGTTTTTCACTGTTTTTAAGCGTTTTAGCAGGGTTATTGGTGTTTTTTGACGGTTTTTCACTGTTTTTAAGCGTTTTAGCAGGGTTATTGGTGTTTTTTGACGGTTTTTCACTGTTTTTAAGCGTTTTAGCAGGGTTATTGGTGTTTTTTGACGGTTTTTCACTGTTTTTAAGCGTTTTAGCAGGGTTATTGGTGTTTTTTGACGGTTTTTCACTGTTTTTAAGCGTTTTAGCAGGGTTATTGGTGTTTTTTGACGGTTTTTCACTGTTTTTAAGCGTTTTAGCAGGGTTATTGGTGTTTTTTGACGGTTTTTCACTGTTTTTAAGCGTTTTAGCAGGGTTATTGGTGTTTTTTGACGGTTTTTCACTGTTTTTAAGCGTTTTAGCAGGGTTATTGGTGTTTTTTGACGGTTTTTCACTGTTTTTAAGCGTTTTAGCAGGGTTATTGGTGTTTTTTGACGGTTTTTCACTGTTTTTAAGCGTTTTAGCAGGGTTATTGGTGTTTTTTGACGGTTTTTCACTGTTTTTAAGCGTTTTAGCAGGGTTATTGGTGTTTTTTGACGGTTTTTCACTGTTTTTAAGCGTTTTAGCAGGGTTATTGGTGTTTTTTGACGGTTTTTCACTGTTTTTAAGCGTTTTAGCAGGGTTATTGGTGTTTTTTGACGGTTTTTCACTGTTTTTAAGCGTTTTAGCAGGGTTATTGGTGTTTTTTGACGGTTTTTCACTGTTTTTAAGCGTTTTAGCAGGGTTATTGGTGTTTTTTGACGGTTTTTCACTGTTTTTAAGCGTTTTAGCAGGGTTATTGGTGTTTTTTGACGGTTTTTCACTGTTTTTAAGCGTTTTAGCAGGGTTATTGGTGTTTTTTGACGGTTTTTCACTGTTTTTAAGCGTTTTAGCAGGGTTATTGGTGTTTTTTGACGGTTTTTCACTGTTTTTAAGCGTTTTAGCAGGGTTATTGGTGTTTTTTGACGGTTTTTCACTGTTTTTAAGCGTTTTAGCAGGGTTATTGGTGTTTTTTGACGGTTTTTCACTGTTTTTAAGCGTTTTAGCAGGGTTATTGGTGTTTTTTGACGGTTTTTCACTGTTTTTAAGCGTTTTAGCAGGGTTATTGGTGTTTTTTGACGGTTTTTCACTGTTTTTAAGCGTTTTAGCAGGGTTATTGGTGTTTTTTGACGGTTTTTCACTGTTTTTAAGCGTTTTAGCAGGGTTATTGGTGTTTTTTGACGGTTTTTCACTGTTTTTAAGCGTTTTAGCAGGGTTATTGGTGTTTTTTGACGGTTTTTCACTGTTTTTAAGCGTTTTAGCAGGGTTATTGGTGTTTAGCAGGGTTTTTGGTGTTTTTTGACGGTTTTTCACTGTTTTTAAGCGTTTTAGCAGGGTTATTGGTGTTTTTTGACGGTTTTTCACTGTTTTTAAGCGTTTTAGCAGGGTTATTGGTGTTTTTTGACGGTTTTTCACTGTTTTTAAGCGTTTTAGCAGGGTTATTGGTGTTTTTTGACGGTTTTTCACTGTTTTTAAGCGTTTTAGCAGGGTTATTGGTGTTTTTTGACGGTTTTTCACTGTTTTTAAGCGTTTTAGCAGGGTTATTGGTGTTTTTTGACGGTTTTTCACTGTTTTTAAGCGTTTTAGCAGGGTTATTGGTGTTTTTTGACGGTTTTTCACTGTTTTTAAGCGTTTTAGCAGGGTTATTGGTGTTTTTTGACGGTTTTTCACTGTTTTTAAGCGTTTTAGCAGGGTTATTGGTGTTTTTTGACGGTTTTTCACTGTTTTTAAGCGTTTTAGCAGGGTTATTGGTGTTTTTTGACGGTTTTTCACTGTTTTTAAGCGTTTTAGCAGGGTTATTGGTGTTTTTTGACGGTTTTTCACTGTTTTTAAGCGTTTTAGCAGGGTTATTGGTGTTTTTTGACGGTTTTTCACTGTTTTTAAGCGTTTTAGCAGGGTTATTGGTGTTTTTTGACGGTTTTTCACTGTTTTTAAGCGTTTTAGCAGGGTTATTGGTGTTTTTTGACGGTTTTTCACTGTTTTTAAGCGTTTTAGCAGGGTTATTGGTGTTTTTTGACGGTTTTTCACTGTTTTTAAGCGTTTTAGCAGGGTTATTGGTGTTTTTTGACGGTTTTTCACTGTTTTTAAGCGTTTTAGCAGGGTTATTGGTGTTTTTTGACGGTTTTTCACTGTTTTTAAGCGTTTTAGCAGGGTTATTGGTGTTTTTTGACGGTTTTTCACTGTTTTTAAGCGTTTTAGCAGGGTTATTGGTGTTTTTTGACGGTTTTTCACTGTTTTTAAGCGTTTTAGCAGGGTTATTGGTGTTTTTTGACGGTTTTTCACTGTTTTTAAGCGTTTTAGCAGGGTTATTGGTGTTTTTTGACGGTTTTTCACTGTTTTTAAGCGTTTTAGCAGGGTTATTGGTGTTTTTTGACGGTTTTTCACTGTTTTTAAGCGTTTTAGCAGGGTTATTGGTGTTTTTTGACGGTTTTTCACTGTTTTTAAGCGTTTTAGCAGGGTTATTGGTGTTTTTTGACGGTTTTTCACTGTTTTTAAGCGTTTTAGCAGGGTTATTGGTGTTTTTTGACGGTTTTTCACTGTTTTTAAGCGTTTTAGCAGGGTTATTGGTGTTTTTTGACGGTTTTTCACTGTTTTTAAGCGTTTTAGCAGGGTTATTGGTGTTTTTTGACGGTTTTTCACTGTTTTTAAGCGTTTTAGCAGGGTTATTGGTGTTTTTTGACGGTTTTTCACTGTTTTTAAGCGTTTTAGCAGGGTTATTGGTGTTTTTTGACGGTTTTTCACTGTTTTTAAGCGTTTTAGCAGGGTTATTGGTGTTTTTTGACGGTTTTTCACTGTTTTTAAGCGTTTTAGCAGGGTTATTGGTGTTTTTTGACGGTTTTTCACTGTTTTTAAGCGTTTTAGCAGGGTTATTGGTGTTTTTTGACGGTTTTTCACTGTTTTTAAGCGTTTTAGCAGGGTTATTGGTGTTTTTTGACGGTTTTTCACTGTTTTTAAGCGTTTTAGCAGGGTTATTGGTGTTTTTTGACGGTTTTTCACTGTTTTTAAGCGTTTTAGCAGGGTTATTGGTGTTTTTTGACGGTTTTTCACTGTTTTTAAGCGTTTTAGCAGGGTTATTGGTGTTTTTTGACGGTTTTTCACTGTTTTTAAGCGTTTTAGCAGGGTTATTGGTGTTTTTTGACGGTTTTTCACTGTTTTTAAGCGTTTTAGCAGGGTTATTGGTGTTTTTTGACGGTTTTTCACTGTTTTTAAGCGTTTTAGCAGGGTTATTGGTGTTTTTTGACGGTTTTTCACTGTTTTTAAGCGTTTTAGCAGGGTTATTGGTGTTTTTTGACGGTTTTTCACTGTTTTTAAGCGTTTTAGCAGGGTTATTGGTGTTTTTTGACGGTTTTTCACTGTTTTTAAGCGTTTTAGCAGGGTTATTGGTGTTTTTTGACGGTTTTTCACTGTTTTTAAGCGTTTTAGCAGGGTTATTGGTGTTTTTTGACGGTTTTTCACTGTTTTTAAGCGTTTTAGCAGGGTTATTGGTGTTTTTTGACGGTTTTTCACTGTTTTTAAGCGTTTTAGCAGGGTTATTGGTGTTTTTTGACGGTTTTTCACTGTTTTTAAGCGTTTTAGCAGGGTTATTGGTGTTTTTTGACGGTTTTTCACTGTTTTTAAGCGTTTTAGCAGGGTTATTGGTGTTTTTTGACGGTTTTTCACTGTTTTTAAGCGTTTTAGCAGGGTTATTGGTGTTTTTTGACGGTTTTTCACTGTTTTTAAGCGTTTTAGCAGGGTTATTGGTGTTTTTTGACGGTTTTTCACTGTTTTTAAGCGTTTTAGCAGGGTTATTGGTGTTTTTTGACGGTTTTTCACTGTTTTTAAGCGTTTTAGCAGGGTTATTGGTGTTTTTTGACGGTTTTTCACTGTTTTTAAGCGTTTTAGCAGGGTTATTGGTGTTTTTTGACGGTTTTTCACTGTTTTTAAGCGTTTTAGCAGGGTTATTGGTGTTTTTTGACGGTTTTTCACTGTTTTTAAGCGTTTTAGCAGGGTTATTGGTGTTTTTTGACGGTTTTTCACTGTTTTTAAGCGTTTTAGCAGGGTTATTGGTGTTTTTTGACGGTTTTTCACTGTTTTTAAGCGTTTTAGCAGGGTTATTGGTGTTTTTTGACGGTTTTTCACTGTTTTTAAGCGTTTTAGCAGGGTTATTGGTGTTTTTTGACGGTTTTTCACTGTTTTTAAGCGTTTTAGCAGGGTTATTGGTGTTTTTTGACGGTTTTTCACTGTTTTTAAGCGTTTTAGCAGGGTTATTGGTGTTTTTTGACGGTTTTTCACTGTTTTTAAGCGTTTTAGCAGGGTTATTGGTGTTTTTTGACGGTTTTTCACTGTTTTTAAGCGTTTTAGCAGGGTTATTGGTGTTTTTTGACGGTTTTTCACTGTTTTTAAGCGTTTTAGCAGGGTTATTGGTGTTTTTTGACGGTTTTTCACTGTTTTTAAGCGTTTTAGCAGGGTTATTGGTGTTTTTTGACGGTTTTTCACTGTTTTTAAGCGTTTTAGCAGGGTTATTGGTGTTTTTTGACGGTTTTTCACTGTTTTTAAGCGTTTTAGCAGGGTTATTGGTGTTTTTTGACGGTTTTTCACTGTTTTTAAGCGTTTTAGCAGGGTTATTGGTGTTTTTTGACGGTTTTTCACTGTTTTTAAGCGTTTTAGCAGGGTTATTGGTGTTTTTTGACGGTTTTTCACTGTTTTTAAGCGTTTTAGCAGGGTTATTGGTGTTTTTTGACGGTTTTTCACTGTTTTTAAGCGTTTTAGCAGGGTTATTGGTGTTTTTTGACGGTTTTTCACTGTTTTTAAGCGTTTTAGCAGGGTTATTGGTGTTTTTTGACGGTTTTTCACTGTTTTTAAGCGTTTTAGCAGGGTTATTGGTGTTTTTTGACGGTTTTTCACTGTTTTTAAGCGTTTTAGCAGGGTTATTGGTGTTTTTTGACGGTTTTTCACTGTTTTTAAGCGTTTTAGCAGGGTTATTGGTGTTTTTTGACGGTTTTTCACTGTTTTTAAGCGTTTTAGCAGGGTTATTGGTGTTTTTTGACGGTTTTTCACTGTTTTTAAGCGTTTTAGCAGGGTTATTGGTGTTTTTTGACGGTTTTTCACTGTTTTTAAGCGTTTTAGCAGGGTTATTGGTGTTTTTTGACGGTTTTTCACTGTTTTTAAGCGTTTTAGCAGGGTTATTGGTGTTTTTTGACGGTTTTTCACTGTTTTTAAGCGTTTTAGCAGGGTTATTGGTGTTTTTTGACGGTTTTTCACTGTTTTTAAGCGTTTTAGCAGGGTTATTGGTGTTTTTTGACGGTTTTTCACTGTTTTTAAGCGTTTTAGCAGGGTTATTGGTGTTTTTTGACGGTTTTTCACTGTTTTTAAGCGTTTTAGCAGGGTTATTGGTGTTTTTTGACGGTTTTTCACTGTTTTTAAGCGTTTTAGCAGGGTTATTGGTGTTTTTTGACGGTTTTTCACTGTTTTTAAGCGTTTTAGCAGGGTTATTGGTGTTTTTTGACGGTTTTTCACTGTTTTTAAGCGTTTTAGCAGGGTTATTGGTGTTTTTTGACGGTTTTTCACTGTTTTTAAGCGTTTTAGCAGGGTTATTGGTGTTTTTTGACGGTTTTTCACTGTTTTTAAGCGTTTTAGCAGGGTTATTGGTGTTTTTTGACGGTTTTTCACTGTTTTTAAGCGTTTTAGCAGGGTTATTGGTGTTTTTTGACGGTTTTTCACTGTTTTTAAGCGTTTTAGCAGGGTTATTGGTGTTTTTTGACGGTTTTTCACTGTTTTTAAGCGTTTTAGCAGGGTTATTGGTGTTTTTTGACGGTTTTTCACTGTTTTTAAGCGTTTTAGCAGGGTTATTGGTGTTTTTTGACGGTTTTTCACTGTTTTTAAGCGTTTTAGCAGGGTTATTGGTGTTTTTTGACGGTTTTTCACTGTTTTTAAGCGTTTTAGCAGGGTTATTGGTGTTTTTTGACGGTTTTTCACTGTTTTTAAGCGTTTTAGCAGGGTTATTGGTGTTTTTTGACGGTTTTTCACTGTTTTTAAGCGTTTTAGCAGGGTTATTGGTGTTTTTTGACGGTTTTTCACTGTTTTTAAGCGTTTTAGCAGGGTTATTGGTGTTTTTTGACGGTTTTTCACTGTTTTTAAGCGTTTTAGCAGGGTTATTGGTGTTTTTTGACGGTTTTTCACTGTTTTTAAGCGTTTTAGCAGGGTTATTGGTGTTTTTTGACGGTTTTTCACTGTTTTTAAGCGTTTTAGCAGGGTTATTGGTGTTTTTTGACGGTTTTTCACTGTTTTTAAGCGTTTTAGCAGGGTTATTGGTGTTTTTTGACGGTTTTTCACTGTTTTTAAGCGTTTTAGCAGGGTTTTTGGTGTTTTTTGACGGTTTTTCACTGTTTTTAGGCGTTTTAGCAGGGTTATTGGTGTTTTTTGACGGTTTTTCACTGTTTTTAAGCGTTTTAGCAGGGTTATTGGTGTTTTTTGAAGGTTTTTCACTGTTTTTAAGCGCTTTAGCAGGGTTATTGGTGTTTTTTGACGGTTTTTCACTGTTTTTGAGCGTTTTAGCAGGGTTATTGGTGTTTTTTGACGGTTTTTCACTGTTTTTAAGCGTTTGGGCAGGGTTATTGGTGTTTTTTGACGGTTTTACACTGTTTTTAAGCGTTTTAGCAGGGTTATTGGTGTTTTTTGGCGGTTTTTCACTGTTTTTAAGCGTTTTAGCAGGGTTATTGGTGTTTTTTGACGGTTTTTCACTGTTTTTAAGCGTTTTAGCAGGGTTATTGGTGTTTTTTGACGGTTTTTCATTGTTTTTAAGCGTTTTAGCATGGTTATTGGTGTTTTTTGACGGTTTTTCACTGTTTTTAAGCGTTTTAGCAGGGTTATTGGTGTTTTTTGACGGTTTTTCACTGTTTTTAAGCGTTTTAGCAGGGTTTTTGGTGTTTTTTGACGGTTTTTCACTGTTTTTAAGCGTTTTAGCAGGGTTATTGGTGTTTTTTGACGGTTTTTCACTGTTTTTAAGCGTTTTAGCAGGGTTATTGGTGTTTTTTGACGGTTTATCACTGTTTTTAAGCGTTTTAGCAGGGTTATTGGTGTTTTTTGAAGGTTTTTCACTGTTTTTAAGCGTTTTAGCAGGTTTATTGGTGTTTTTTGACGGTTTTTCACTGTTTTTAAGCGTTTTAGCAGTGTTATTGGTGTTTTTTGACGGTTTTTCACTGTTTTTAAGCGTTTTAGCAGGGTTATTGGTGTTTTTTGACGGTTTTTCACTGTTTTTAAGCGTTTTAGCAGGGTTATTGGTGTTTTTTGACGGTTTTTCACTGTTTTTAAGCGTTTTAGCAGGGTTATTGGTGTTTTTTGACGGTTTTTCACTGTTTTTAAGCGTTTTAGCAGGGTTATTGGTGTTTTTTGACGGTTTTTCACTGTTTTTAAGCGTTTTAGCAGGGTTATTGGTGTTTTTTGACGGTTTTTCACTGTTTTTAAGCGTTTTAGCAGGGTTATTGGTGTTTTTTGACGGTTTTTCACTGTTTTTAAGCGTTTTAGCAGGGTTATTGGTGTTTTTTGACGGTTTTTCACTGTTTTTAAGCGTTTTAGCAGGGTTATTGGTGTTTTTTGACGGTTTTTCACTGTTTTTAAGCGTTTTAGCAGGGTTATTGGTGTTTTTTGACGGTTTTTCACTGTTTTTAAGCGTTTTAGCAGGGTTATTGGTGTTTTTTGACGGTTTTTCACTGTTTTTAAGCGTTTTAGCAGGGTTATTGGTGTTTTTTGACGGTTTTTCACTGTTTTTAAGCGTTTTAGCAGGGTTATTGGTGTTTTTTGACGGTTTTTCACTGTTTTTAAGCGTTTTAGCAGGGTTATTGGTGTTTTTTGACGGTTTTTCACTGTTTTTAAGCGTTTTAGCAGGGTTATTGGTGTTTTTTGACGGTTTTTCACTGTTTTTAAGCGTTTTAGCAGGGTTATTGGTGTTTTTTGACGGTTTTTCACTGTTTTTAAGCGTTTTAGCAGGGTTATTGGTGTTTTTTGACGGTTTTTCACTGTTTTTAAGCGTTTTAGCAGGGTTATTGGTGTTTTTTGACGGTTTTTCACTGTTTTTAAGCGTTTTAGCAGGGTTATTGGTGTTTTTTGACGGTTTTTCACTGTTTTTAAGCGTTTTAGCAGGGTTATTGGTGTTTTTTGACGGTTTTTCACTGTTTTTAAGCGTTTTAGCAGGGTTATTGGTGTTTTTTGACGGTTTTTCACTGTTTTTAAGCGTTTTAGCAGGGTTATTGGTGTTTTTTGACGGTTTTTCACTGTTTTTAAGCGTTTTAGCAGGGTTATTGGTGTTTTTTGACGGTTTTTCACTGTTTTTAAGCGTTTTAGCAGGGTTATTGGTGTTTTTTGACGGTTTTTCACTGTTTTTAAGCGTTTTAGCAGGGTTATTGGTGTTTTTTGACGGTTTTTCACTGTTTTTAAGCGTTTTAGCAGGGTTATTGGTGTTTTTTGACGATTTTTCACTGTTTTTAAGCGTTTTAGCAGGGTTATTGGTGTTTTTTGACGGTTTTTCACTGTTTTTATGCGTTTTAGCAGGGTTATTGGTGTTTTTTGACGGTTTTTCACTGTTTTTAAGCGTTTTAGCAGGGTTATTGGTGTTTTTTGACGGTTTTTCACTGTTTTTAAGCGTTTTAGCAGGGTTATTGGTGTTTTTTGACGGTTTTTCACTGTTTTTAAGCGTTTTAGCAGGGTTATTGGTGTTTTTTGACGGTTTTTCACTGTTTTTAAGCGTTTTAGCAGGGTTATTGGTGTTTTTTGACGGTTTTTCACTGTTTTTAAGCGTTTTAGCAGGGTTATTGGTGTTTTTTGACGGTTTTTCACTGTTTTTAAGCGTTTTAGCAGGGTTATTGGTGTTTTTTGACGGTTTTTCACTGTTTTTAAGCGTTTTAGCAGGGTTATTGGTGTTTTTTGACGGTTTTTCACTGTTTTTAAGCGTTTTAGCAGGGTTATTGGTGTTTTCTGACGGTTTTTCACTGTTTTTATGCGTTTTAGCAGGGTTATTGGTGTTTTTTGACGGTTTTTCACTGTTTTTAAGCGTTTTAGCAGGGTTATTGGTGTTTTTTGACGGTTTTTCACTGTTTTTAAGCGTTTTAGCAGGGTTATTGGTGTTTTTTGACGGTTTTTCACTGTTTTTAAGCGTTTTAGCAGGGTTATTGGTGTTTTTTGACGGTTTTTCACTGTTTTTAAGCGTTTTAGCAGGGTTATTGGTGTTTTTTGACGGTTTTTCACTGTTTTTAAGCGTTTTATCAGGGTTATTGGTGTTTTTTGACGGTTTTTCACTGTTTTTAAGCGTTTTAGCAGGGTTATTGGTGTTTTTTGACGGTTTTTCACTGTTTTTAAGCGTTTTAGCTGGGTTATTGGTGTTTTTTGACGGTTTTTCACTGTTTTTAAGCGTTTGGGCAGGGTATTGGTGTTTTTTGACGGTTTTTCAGTGTTTTTAAGCGTTTTAGCAGGGTTATTGGTGTTTTTTGACGGTTTTACACTGTTTTTAAGCGTTTTAGCAGGGTTATTGGTGTTTTTTGACGGTTTTTCACTGTTTTTAAGCGTTTTAGCAGGGTTATTGGTGTTTTTTGACATTTTTTCACCATTTTTAAGCGTTTTAGCAGGGTTATTGGTGTTTTTTGACGGTTTTTCAATGTTTTTATGCGTTTTAGCAGGGTTATTGGTGTTTTTTGACGGTTTTTCACTGTTTTTAAGCGTTTTAGCAGGGTTATTGGTGTTTTTTGACGGTTTTTCACTGTTTTTAAGCGTTTTAGCATGGTTATTGGTGTTTTTTGACGGTTTTTCACTGTTTTTAAGCGTTTTAGCAGGGTTATTGGTGTTTTTTGACGGTTTTTCACTGTTTTTAAGCGTTTTAGCAGGGTTATTGGTGTTTTTTGACGGTTTTTCACTGTTTTTAAGCGTTTTAGCAGGGTTATTGGTGTTTTTTGACGGTTTTTCACTGTTTTTATGCGTTTTAGCAGGGTTATTGGTGTTTTTTGACGGTTTTTCACTGTTTTTAAGCGTTTTAGCAGGGTTATTGGTGTTTTTTGACGGTTTTTCACTGTTTTTAAGCGTTTTAGCAGGGTTATTGGTGTTTTTTGACGATTTTTCACTGTTTTTAAGCGTTTCAGCAGGGTTATTGGTGATTTTTGACGGTTTTTCACTGTTTTTAAGCGTTTTAGCAGGGTTATTGGTGTTTTTTGACGGTTTTTCACTGTTTTTGAGCGTTTTAGCAGGGTTATTGGTGTTTTTTGACGGTTTTTCACTGTTTTTAAGCGTTTTAGCAGGGTTATTGGTGTTTTTTGACGGTTTTTCACTGTTTTTAAGCGTTTTAGCAGGGTTATTGGTGTTTTTTGACGGTTTTTCACTGTTTTTAAGCGTTTTAGCAGGGTTATTGGTGTTTTTTGACGGTTTTTCACTGTTTTTAAGCGTTTTAGCAGGGTTATTGGTGTTTTTTGACATTTTTTCACCATTTTTAAGCGTTTTAGCAGGGTTATTGGTGTTTTTTGACGGTTTTTCAATGTTTTTATGCGTTTTAGCAGGGTTATTGGTGTTTTTTGACGGTTTTTCACTGTTTTTAAGCGTTTTAGCAGGGTTATTGGTGTTTTTTGACGGTTTTTCACTGTTTTTAAGCGTTTTAGCATGGTTATTGGTGTTTTTTGACGGTTTTTCACTGTTTTTAAGCGTTTTAGCAGGGTTATTGGTGTTTTTTGACGGTTTTTCACTGTTTTTAAGCGTTTTAGCAGGGTTATTGGTGTTTTTTGACGGTTTTTCACTGTTTTTAAGCGTTTTAGCAGGCTTATTGGTGTTTTTTGACGGTTTTTCACTGTTTTTAAGCGTTTTAGCAGGGTTATTGGTGTTTTTTGACGGTTTTTCACTGTTTTTATGCGTTTTAGCAGGGTTATTGGTGTTTTTTGACGGTTTTTCACTGTTTTTAAGCGTTTTAGCAGGGTTATTGGTGTTTTTTGACGGTTTTTCACTGTTTTTAAGCGTTTTAGCAGGGTTATTGGTGTTTTTTGACGGTTTTTCACTGTTTTTAAGCGTTTTAGCAGGGTTATTGGTGTTTTTTGACGATTTTTCACTGTTTTTAAGCGTTTTAGCAGGGTTATTGGTGTTTTTTGACGGTTTTTCACTGTTTTTATGCGTTTTAGCAGGGTTATTGGTGTTTTTTGACGGTTTTTCACTGTTTTTAAGCGTTTTAGCAGGGTTATTGGTGTTTTTTGACGGTTTTTCACTGTTTTTAAGCGTTTTAGCAGGGTTATTGGTGTTTTTTGACGGTTTTTCACTGTTTTTAAGCGTTTTAGCAGGGTTATTGGTGTTTTTTGACGGTTTTTCACTGTTTTTAAGCGTTTTAGCAGGGTTATTGGTGTTTTTTGGCGGTTTTTCACTGTTTTTAAGCGTTTTAGCAGGGTTATTGGTGTTTTTTGACGGTTTTTCACTGTTTTTAAGCGTTTTAGCAGGGTTATTGGTGTTTTTTGACGGTTTTTCACTGTTTTTAAGCGTTTTAGCAGGGTTATTGGTGTTTTTTGACGGTTTTTCACTGTTTTTAAGCGTTTTAGCAGGGTTATTGGTGTTTTCTGACGGTTTTTCACTGTTTTTATGCGTTTTAGCAGGGTTATTGGTGTTTTTTGACGGTTTTTCACTGTTTTTAAGCGTTTTAGCAGGGTTATTGGTGTTTTTTGACGGTTTTTCACTGTTTTTAAGCGTTTTAGCAGGGTTATTGGTGTTTTTTGACGGTTTTTCACTGTTTTTAAGCGTTTTAGCAGGGTTATTGGTGTTTTTTGACGGTTTTTCACTGTTTTTAAGCGTTTTAGCAGGGTTATTGGTGTTTTTTGACGGTTTTTCACTGTTTTTAAGCGTTTTATCAGGGTTATTGGTGTTTTTTGACGGTTTTTCACTGTTTTTAAGCGTTTTAGCAGGGTTATTGGTGTTTTTTGACGGTTTTTCACTGTTTTTAAGCGTTTTAGCTGGGTTATTGGTGTTTTTTGACGGTTTTTCACTGTTTTTAAGCGTTTGGGCAGGGTATTGGTGTTTTTTGACGGTTTTTCAGTGTTTTTAAGCGTTTTAGCAGGGTTATTGGTGTTTTTTGACGGTTTTACACTGTTTTTAAGCGTTTTAGCAGGGTTATTGGTGTTTTTTGGCGGTGTTTCACTGTTTTTAAGCGTTTTAGCAGGGTTATTGGTGTTTTTTGACGGTTTTTCACTGTTTTTAAGCGTTTTAGCAGGGTTATTGGTGTTTTTTGACGGTTTTTCACTGTTTTTAAGCGTTTTAGCAGGGTTATTGGTGTTTTTTGACGGTTTTTCACTGTTTTTAAGCGTTTTTGCAGGGTTATTGGTGTTTTTTGACGGTTTTTCACTGTTTTTGAGCGTTATAGCAGGGTTGTTGGTGTTTTTTGACGGTTTTTCACTGTTTTTAAGCGTTTTAGCAGGGTTATTGGTGTTTTTTGACGGTTTTTCACTGTTTTTAAGCGTTTAAGCAGGGTTATTGGTGTTTTTTGACGGTTTTTCACTGTTTTTAAGCGTTTTAGCAGGGTTATTGGTGTTTTTTGACGGTTTTTCACTGTTTTTAAGCGTTTTAGCAGGGTTATTGGTATTTTTTGACGGTTTTTCACTGTTTTTAAGCGTTTTAGCAGGGTTATTGGTGTTTTTTGACGGTTTTTCACTGTTTTTAAGCGTTTTAGCAGGGTTATTGGTGTTTTTTGACGGTTTTTCACTGTTTTTGAGCGTTATAGCAGGGTTGTTGGTGTTTTTTGACGGTTTTTCACTGTTTTTAAGCGTTTTAGCAGGGTTATTGGTGTTTTTTGACGGTTTTTCACTGTTTTTAAGCGTTTAAGCAGGGTTATTGGTGTTTTTTGACGGTTTTTCACTGTTTTTAAGCGTTTTAGCAGGGTTATTGGTGTTTTTTGACGGTTTTTCACTGTTTTTAAGCGTTTTAGCAGGCTTATTGGTGTTTTTTGACGGTTTTTCACTGTTTTTAAGCGTTTTAGCAGGGTTATTGGTGTTTTTTGACGGTTTTCCACTGTTTTTAAGCGTTTTAGCAGGGTTATTGGTGTTTTTTG
Source organism: Styela clava (assembly GCF_964204865.1). Classification (NCBI taxonomy): domain Eukaryota; kingdom Metazoa; phylum Chordata; class Ascidiacea; order Stolidobranchia; family Styelidae; genus Styela; species Styela clava. The sequence continues at coordinate 66,325 of NW_027556681.1, forward strand.
ACGGTTTTTCACTGTTTTTAAGCGTTTTAGCAGGGTTATTGGTGTTTTTTGACGGTTTTTCACTGTTTTTAAGCGTTTTAGCAGGGTTATTGGTGTTTTTTGACGGTTTTTCACTGTTTTTAAGCGTTTTAGCAGGGTTATTGGTGTTTTTTGACGGTTTTTCACTGTTTTTGAGCGTTTTAGCAAGGTTATTGGTGTTTTTTGACGGTTTTTCACTGTTTTTGAGCGTTTTAGCAGGGTTATTGGTGTTTTTTGACGGTTTTTCACTGTTTTTAAGCGTTTTAGCAGGGTTATTGGTGTTTTTTGACGGTTTTTCACTGTTTTTGAGCGTTTTAGCAGGGTTATTGGTGTTTTTTGACGGTTTTTCACTGTTTTTAAGCGTTTTAGCAGGGTTATTGGTGTTTTTTGACGGTTTTTCACTGTTTTTTAACGTTTTAGCAGGGTTATTGGTGTTTTTTGACGGTTTTTCACTGTTTTTAAGCGTTTTAGCAGGGTTATTGGTGTTTTTTGACGGTTTTTCACTGTTTTTAAGCGTTTTAGCAGGGTTATTGGTGTTTTTTGACGGTTTTTCACTGTTTTTAGCGTTTTAGCAGGGTTATTGGTGTTTTTTGACGGTTTTTCACTGTTTTTAAGCGTTTTAGCAGGGTTATTGGTGTTTTTTGACGGTTTTCACTGTTTTTAAGCGTTTTAGCAGGGTTATTGGTGTTTTTTGACGGTTTTTCACTGTTTTTAAGCGTTTAAGCAGGGTTATTGGTGTTTTTTGACGGTTTTTCACTGTTTTTAAGCGTTTAAGCAGGGTTATTGGTGTTTTTTGACGGTTTTTCACTGTTTTTAAGCGTTTTAGCAGGGTTATTGGTGTTTTTTGACGGTTTTTAACTGTTTTTAAGCGTTTTAGCAGGGTTATTGGTGTTTTTTGACGGTTTTTCACTGTTTTTAAGCGTTTTAGCAGGGTTATTGGTGTTTTTTGACGGTTTTTCACTGTTTTTAAGCGTTTTAGCAGGGTTATTGGTGTTTTTTGACGGTTTTTCACTGTTTTTATGCGTTTTAGCAGGGTTATTGGTGTTTTTTGACGGTTTTTCACTGTTTTTAAGCGTTTTAGCAGGGTTATTGGTGTTTTTGACGGTTTTTCACTGTTTTTAAGCGTTTTAGCAGGGTTATTGGTGTTTTTTGACGGTTTTTCACTGTTTTTAAGCGTTTGAGCAGGGTTATTGGTGTTTTTTGACGGTTTTTCACTGTTTTTAAGCGTTTTAGCAGGGTTATTGGTGTTTTTTGACGGTTTTTCACTGTTTTTAAGCGTTTGGGCAGGGTTATTGGTGTTTTTTGGCGGTTTTTCACTGTTTTTAAGCGTTTAAGCATGGTTATTGGTGTTTTTTGACGGTTTTTCACTGTTTTTAAGCGTTTTAGCAGGGTTATTGGTGTTTTTTGACGGTTTTTCATTGTTTTTAAGCGTTTTAGCATGGTTATCGGTGTTTTTTGACGGTTTTTCACTGTTTTTAAGCGTTATAGCAGGGTTATTGGTGTTTTTTGACGGTTTTTCACTGTTTTTAAGCGTTTTAGCAGGGTTATTGTTGTTTTTTGACGGTTTTTCACTGTTTTTAAGCGTTTTAGCAGGGTTATTGGGGTTTTTTGACGGTTTTTCACTGTTTTTAAGCGTTTTAGCAGGGTTATTGGTGTTTTTTGACGGTTTTTCACTGTTTTTAAGCGTTTTAGCAGGGTTATTGGTGTTTTTTGACGCTTTTTCACTGTTTTTAAGCGTTTTAGCAGGGTTATTGGTGTTTTTTGACGGTTTTTCACTGTTTTTAAGCGTTTTAGCAGGGTTATTGGGGTTTTTTGACGGTTTTTCACTGTTTTTAAGCGTTTTAGCAGGGTTATTGGTGTTTTCTGACGGTTTTTCACTGTTTTTAAGCGTTTTAGCAGGGTTATTGGTGTTTTTTGACGGTTTTTCACTGTTTTCAAGCGTTTAAGCAGGGTTATTGGTGTTTTTTGACGGTTTTTCACTGTTTTTAAGCGTTTTAGCAGGGTTATTGGTGTTTTTTGACGGTTTTCACTGTTTTTAAGCGTTTTAGCAGGGTTATTGGTGTTTTTTGACGGTTTTTCACTGTTTTTAAGCGTTTTAGCAGGGTTATTGGTGTTTTTTGACGGTTTTTCACTGTTTTTAAGCGTTTTAGCAGGGTTATTGGTGTTTTTTGACGGTTTTTCACTGTTTTTAAGCGTTTTAGCAGGGTTATTGGTGTTTTTTGACGGTTTTTCACTGTTTTTAGGCGTTTTAGCAGGGTTATTGGTGTTTTTTGACGGTTTTTCACTGTTTTTAAGCGTTTTAGCAGGGTTATTGGTGTTTTCTGACGGTTTTTCACTGTTTTTATGCGTTTTAGCAGGGTTATTGGTGTTTTTTGACGGTTTTTCACTGTTTTTAAGCGTTTCAGCAGGGTTATTGGTGTTTTTTGACGGTTTTTCACTGTTTTTAAGCGTTTTAGCAGGGTTATTGGTTTTTTTGACGGTTTTTCACTGTTTTTAAGCGTTTTATCAGGGTTATTGGTGTTTTTTGACGGTTTTTCACTGTTTTTAAGCGTTTTAGCAGGTTTATTGGTGTTTTTTGACGGTTTTTCACTGTTTCTAAGCGTTTTAGCTGGGTTATTGGTGTTTTTTGACGGTTTTTCACTGTTTTTAAGCGTTTGGGCAGGGTTATTGGTGTTTTTTGACGGTTTTTCACTGTTTTTAAGCGTTTTAGCAGGGTTATTGGTGTTTTTTGACGGTTTTACACTGTTTTTAAGCGTTCTAGCAGGGTTATTGGTGTTTTTTGGCGGTTTTTCACTGTTTTTAAGCGTTTTAGCAGGGTTATTGGTGTTTTTTGACGGTTTTTCACTGTTTTTAAGCGTTTTAGCAGGGTTATTGGTGTTTTTTGACGGTTTTTCACTGTTTTTAAGCGTTTTAGCAGGGTTATTGGTGTTTTTTGACGGTTTTTCACTGTTTTTAAGCGTTATAGCAGGGTTGTTGGTGTTTTTTGACGGTTTTTCACTGTTTTTAAGCGTTTTAGCAGGGTTATTGGTGTTTTTTGACGGTTTTTCACTGTTTTTAAGCGTTTAAGCAGGGTTATTGGTGTTTTTTGACGGTTTTTCACTGTTTTTAAGCGTTTTAGCAGGGTTATTGGTGTTTTTTGACGGTTTTTCACTGTTTTTAAGCGTTTTAGCAGGGTTATTGGTGTTTTTTGACGGTTTTTCACTGTTTTTAAGCGTTATAGCAGGGTTGTTGGTGTTTTTTGACGGTTTTTCACTGTTTTTAAGCGTTTTAGCAGGGTTATTGATGTTTTTTGACGGTTTTTCACTGTTTTTAAGCGTTTAAGCAGGGTTATTGGTGTTTTTTGACGGTTTTTCACTGTTTTTAAGCGTTTTAGCAGGGTTATTGGTGTTTTTTGACGGTTTTTCACTGTTTTTAGGCGTTTTAGCAGGCTTTTTGGTGTTTTTTGACGGTTTTTCACTGTTTTTAAGCGTTTTAGCAGTGTTATTGGTGTTTTTTGACGGTTTTTCACTGTTTTTAAGCGTTTTAGCAGGGTTATTGGTGTTTTTTGACGGTTTTTCACTGTTTTTAAGCGTTTTAGCAGGGTTATTGGTGTTTTTTGACGGTTTTTCACTGTTTTTAAGCGTTTTAGCAGGGTTATTGGTGATTTTTGACGGTTTTTCACTGTTTTTAAGCGTTTTAGCAGGGTTATTGGTGTTTTTTGACGGTTTTTCACTGTTTTTGAGCGTTTTAGCAGGGTTATTGGTGTTTTTTGACGGTTTTTCACTGTTTTTAAGCGTTTTAGCAGGGTTATTGGTATTTTTTGACGGTTTTTCACTGTTTTTAAGCGTTTTAGCAGGGGTATTGGTGTTTTTTGACGGTTTTTCACTGTTTTTAAGCGTTTTAGCTGGGTTATTGGTGTTTTTTGACGGTTTTTCACTGTTTTTAAGCGTTTTAGCAGGGTTATTGGTGTTTTTTGACGGTTTTTCACTGTTTTTAAGCGTTTTAGCAGGGTTATTGGTGTTTTTTGACGGTTTTTCACTGTTTTTAAGCGTTTTAGCATGGTTATTGGTGTTTTTTGACGGTTTTTCACTGTTTTTAAGCGTTTTAGCAGGGTTATTGGTGTTTTTTGACGGTTTTTCACTGTTTTTAAGCGTTTTAGCAGGGTTATTGGTGTTTTTTGACGGTTTTTCACTGTTTTTAAGCGTTTTAGCAGGGTTATTGGTGTTTTTTGACGGTTTTTCACTGTTTTTAAGCGTTTTAGCAGTGTTATTGGTGTTTTTTGACGGTTTTTCACTGTTTTTAAGCGTTTTAGCAGGGTTATTGGTGTTTTTTGACGGTTTTTCACTGTTTTTAAGCGTTTTAGCAGGGTTATTGGTGTTTTTTGACGGTTTTTCACTGTTTTTAAGCGTTTTAGCAGGGTTATTGGTGATTTTTGACGGTTTTTCACTGTTTTTAAGCGTTTTAGCAGGGTTATTGGTGTTTTTTGACGGTTTTTCACTGTTTTTGAGCGTTTTAGCAGGGTTATTGGTGTTTTTTGACGGTTTTTCACTGTTTTTAAGCGTTTTAGCAGGGTTATTGGTGTTTTTTGACGGTTTTTCACTGTTTTTAAGCGTTTTAGCAGGGTTATTGGTGTTTTTTGACGGTTTTTCACTGTTTTTAAGCGTTTTAGCAGGGTTATTGGTGTTTTTTGACGGTTTTTCACTGTTTTTAAGCGTTTTAGCAGGGTTATTGGTGTTTTTTGACGGTTTTTCACTGTTTTTAAGCGTTTTAGCAGGGTTATTGGTGTTTTTTGACGGTTTTTCACTGTTTTTATGCGTTTTAGCAGGGTTATTGGTGTTTTTTGACGGTTTTTCACTGTTTTTAAGCGTTTTAGCAGGGTTATTGGTGTTTTTTGACGGTTTTTCACTGTTTTTAAGCGTTTTAGCAGGGTTATTGGTGTTTTTTGACGGTTTTTCACTGTTTTTGAGCGTTTAAGCAGGGTTATTGGTGTTTTTTGACGGTTTTTCACTGTTTTTAAGCGTTTTAGCAGGGTTATTGGTGTTTTTTGACGGTTTTTCACTGTTTTTAAGCGTTTCGGCAGGGTTATTGGTGTTTTTTGACGGTTTTACACTGTTTTTAAGCGTTTTAGCAGGGTTATTGGTGTTTTTTGGCGGTTTTTCACTGTTTTTAAGCGTTTTAGCAGGGTTATTGGTGTTTTTTGACGGTTTTTCACTGTTTTTAAGCGTTTTAGCAGGGTTATTGGTGTTTTTTGACGGTTTTTCACTGTTTTTAAGCGTTTTAGCGGGGTTATTGGTGTTTTTTGACGGTTTTTCACTGTTTTTAAGCGTTTTAGCAGGGTTATTGGTGTTTTTTGACGGTTTTTCACTGTTTTTAAGCGTTTTAGCAGGGTTATTGGTGTTTTTTGACGGTTTTTCACTGTTTTTAAGCGTTTTAGCAGGGTTATTGGTGTTTTTTGACGGTTTTTCACTGTTTTTAAGCGTTTTAGCAGGGTTATTGGTGTTTTTTGACGGTTTTTCACTGTTTTTAAGCGTTTTAGCAGGGTTATTGGTGTTTTTTGACGGTTTTTCACTGTTTTTAAGCGTTTTAGCAGGGTTATTGGTGTTTTTTGACGGTTTTTCACTGTTTTTAAGCGTTTTAGCAGGGTTATTGGTGTTTTTTGACGGTTTTTCACTGTTTTTAAGCGTTTTAGCAGGGTTATTGGTGTTTTTTGACGGTTTTTCACTGTTTTTAAGCGTTTTAGCAGGGTTATTGGTGTTTTTTGACGGTTTTTCACTGTTTTTAAGCGTTTTAGCAGGGTTATTGGTGTTTTTTGACGGTTTTTCACTGTTTTTAAGCGTTTTAGCAGGGTTATTGGTGTTTTTTGACGGTTTTTCACTGTTTTTAAGCGTTTTAGCAGGGTTATTGGTGTTTTTTGACGGTTTTTCACTGTTTTTAAGCGTTTTAGCAGGGTTATTGGTGTTTTTTGACGGTTTTTCACTGTTTTTAAGCGTTTTAGCAGGGTTATTGGTGTTTTTTGACGGTTTTTCACTGTTTTTAAGCGTTTTAGCAGGGTTATTGGTGTTTTTTGACGGTTTTTCACTGTTTTTAAGCGTTTTAGCAGGGTTATTGGTGTTTTTTGACGGTTTTTCACTGTTTTTAAGCGTTTTAGCAGGGTTATTGGTGTTTTTTGACGGTTTTTCACTGTTTTTAAGCGTTTTAGCAGGGTTATTGGTGTTTTTTGACGGTTTTTCACTGTTTTTAAGCGTTTTAGCAGTGTTATTGGTGTTTTTTGACGGTTTTTCACTGTTTTTAAGCGTTTTAGCAGGGTTATTGGTGTTTTTTGACGGTTTTTTACTGTTTTTAAGCGTTTTAGCAGGGTTATTGGTGTTTTTTGACGGTTTTTCACTGTTTTTAAGCGTTTTAGCAGGGTTATTGGTGTTTTTTGACGGTTTTTCACTGTTTTTAAGCGTTTTAGCAGGGTTATTGGTGTTTTTTGACGGTTTTTCACTGTTTTTAAGCGTTTTAGCAGGGTTATTGGTGTTTTTTGACGGTTTTTCACTGTTTTTAAGCGTTTTAGCAGGGTTATTGGTGTTTTTTGACGGTTTTTCACTGTTTTTAAGCGTTTTAGCAGGGTTATTGGTGTTTTTTGACGGTTTTTCACTGTTTTTAAGCGTTTTAGCAGGGTTATTGGTGTTTTTTGACGGTTTTTCACTGTTTTTAAGCGTTTTAGCAGGGTTATTGGTGTTTTTTGACGGTTTTTCACTGTTTTTAAGCGTTTTAGCAGGGTTATTGGTGTTTTTTGACGGTTTTTCACTGTTTTTAAGCGTTTTAGCAGGGTTATTGGTGTTTTTTGACGGTTTTTCACTGTTTTTAAGCGTTTTAGCAGGGTTATTGGTGTTTTTTGACGGTTTTTCACTGTTTTTAAGCGTTTTAGCAGGGTTATTGGTGTTTTTTGACGGTTTTTCACTGTTTTTAAGCGTTTTAGCAGGGTTATTGGTGTTTTTTGACGGTTTTTCACTGTTTTTAAGCGTTTTAGCAGGGTTATTGGTGTTTTTTGACGGTTTTTCACTGTTTTTAAGCGTTTTAGCAGGGTTATTGGTGTTTTTTGACGGTTTTTCACTGTTTTTAAGCGTTTTAGCAGGGTTATTGGTGTTTTTTGACGGTTTTTCACTGTTTTTAAGCGTTTTAGCAGGGTTATTGGTGTTTTTTGACGGTTTTTCACTGTTTTTAAGCGTTTTAGCAGGGTTATTGGTGTTTTTTGACGGTTTTTCACTGTTTTTAAGCGTTTTAGCAGGGTTATTGGTGTTTTTTGACGGTTTTTCACTGTTTTTAAGCGTTTTAGCAGGGTTATTGGTGTTTTTTGACGGTTTTTCACTGTTTTTAAGCGTTTTAGCAGGGTTATTGGTGTTTTTTGACGGTTTTTCACTGTTTTTAAGCGTTTTAGCAGGGTTATTGGTGTTTTTTGACGGTTTTTCACTGTTTTTAAGCGTTTTAGCAGGGTTATTGGTGTTTTTTGACGGTTTTTCACTGTTTTTAAGCGTTTTAGCAGGGTTATTGGTGTTTTTTGACGGTTTTTCACTGTTTTTAAGCGTTTTAGCAGGGTTATTGGTGTTTTTTGACGGTTTTTCACTGTTTTTAAGCGTTTTAGCAGGGTTATTGGTGTTTTTTGACGGTTTTTCACTGTTTTTAAGCGTTTTAGCAGGGTTATTGGTGTTTTTTGACGGTTTTTCACTGTTTTTAAGCGTTTTAGCAGGGTTATTGGTGTTTTTTGACGGTTTTTCACTGTTTTTAAGCGTTTTAGCAGGGTTATTGGTGTTTTTTGACGGTTTTTCACTGTTTTTAAGCGTTTTAGCAGGGTTATTGGTGTTTTTTGACGGTTTTTCACTGTTTTTAAGCGTTTTAGCAGGGTTATTGGTGTTTTTTGACGGTTTTTCACTGTTTTTAAGCGTTTTAGCAGGGTTATTGGTGTTTTTTGACGGTTTTTCACTGTTTTTAAGCGTTTTAGCAGGGTTATTGGTGTTTTTTGACGGTTTTTCACTGTTTTTAAGCGTTTTAGCAGGGTTATTGGTGTTTTTTGACGGTTTTTCACTGTTTTTAAGCGTTTTAGCAGGGTTATTGGTGTTTTTTGACGGTTTTTCACTGTTTTTAAGCGTTTTAGCAGGGTTATTGGTGTTTTTTGACGGTTTTTCACTGTTTTTAAGCGTTTTAGCAGGGTTATTGGTGTTTTTTGACGGTTTTTCACTGTTTTTAAGCGTTTTAGCAGGGTTATTGGTGTTTTTTGACGGTTTTTCACTGTTTTTAAGCGTTTTAGCAGGGTTATTGGTGTTTTTTGACGGTTTTTCACTGTTTTTAAGCGTTTTAGCAGGGTTATTGGTGTTTTTTGACGGTTTTTCACTGTTTTTAAGCGTTTTAGCAGGGTTATTGGTGTTTTTTGACGGTTTTTCACTGTTTTTAAGCGTTTTAGCAGGGTTATTGGTGTTTTTTGACGGTTTTTCACTGTTTTTAAGCGTTTTAGCAGGGTTATTGGTGTTTTTTGACGGTTTTTCACTGTTTTTAAGCGTTTTAGCAGGGTTATTGGTGTTTTTTGACGGTTTTTCACTGTTTTTAAGCGTTTTAGCAGGGTTATTGGTGTTTTTTGACGGTTTTTCACTGTTTTTAAGCGTTTTAGCAGGGTTATTGGTGTTTTTTGACGGTTTTTCACTGTTTTTAAGCGTTTTAGCAGGGTTATTGGTGTTTTTTGACGGTTTTTCACTGTTTTTAAGCGTTTTAGCAGGGTTATTGGTGTTTTTTGACGGTTTTTCACTGTTTTTAAGCGTTTTAGCAGGGTTATTGGTGTTTTTTGACGGTTTTTCACTGTTTTTAAGCGTTTTAGCAGGGTTATTGGTGTTTTTTGACGGTTTTTCACTGTTTTTAAGCGTTTTAGCAGGGTTATTGGTGTTTTTTGACGGTTTTTCACTGTTTTTAAGCGTTTTAGCAGGGTTATTGGTGTTTTTTGACGGTTTTTCACTGTTTTTAAGCGTTTTAGCAGGGTTATTGGTGTTTTTTGACGGTTTTTCACTGTTTTTAAGCGTTTTAGCAGGGTTATTGGTGTTTTTTGACGGTTTTTCACTGTTTTTAAGCGTTTTAGCAGGGTTATTGGTGTTTTTTGACGGTTTTTCACTGTTTTTAAGCGTTTTAGCAGGGTTATTGGTGTTTTTTGACGGTTTTTCACTGTTTTTAAGCGTTTTAGCAGGGTTATTGGTGTTTTTTGACGGTTTTTCACTGTTTTTAAGCGTTTTAGCAGGGTTATTGGTGTTTTTTGACGGTTTTTCACTGTTTTTAAGCGTTTTAGCAGGGTTATTGGTGTTTTTTGACGGTTTTTCACTGTTTTTAAGCGTTTTAGCAGGGTTATTGGTGTTTTTTGACGGTTTTTCACTGTTTTTAAGCGTTTTAGCAGGGTTATTGGTGTTTTTTGACGGTTTTTCACTGTTTTTAAGCGTTTTAGCAGGGTTATTGGTGTTTTTTGACGGTTTTTCACTGTTTTTAAGCGTTTTAGCAGGGTTATTGGTGTTTTTTGACGGTTTTTCACTGTTTTTAAGCGTTTTAGCAGGGTTATTGGTGTTTTTTGACGGTTTTTCACTGTTTTTAAGCGTTTTAGCAGGGTTATTGGTGTTTTTTGACGGTTTTTCACTGTTTTTAAGCGTTTTAGCAGGGTTATTGGTGTTTTTTGACGGTTTTTCACTGTTTTTAAGCGTTTTAGCAGGGTTATTGGTGTTTTTTGACGGTTTTTCACTGTTTTTAAGCGTTTTAGCAGGGTTATTGGTGTTTTTTGACGGTTTTTCACTGTTTTTAAGCGTTTTAGCAGGGTTATTGGTGTTTTTTGACGGTTTTTCACTGTTTTTAAGCGTTTTAGCAGGGTTATTGGTGTTTTTTGACGGTTTTTCACTGTTTTTAAGCGTTTTAGCAGGGTTATTGGTGTTTTTTGACGGTTTTTCACTGTTTTTAAGCGTTTTAGCAGGGTTATTGGTGTTTTTTGACGGTTTTTCACTGTTTTTAAGCGTTTTAGCAGGGTTATTGGTGTTTTTTGACGGTTTTTCACTGTTTTTAAGCGTTTTAGCAGGGTTATTGGTGTTTTTTGACGGTTTTTCACTGTTTTCAAGCGTTTTAGCAGTGTTATTGGTGTTTTTTGACGGTTTTTCACTGTTTTTAAGCGTTTTAGCAGGGTTATTGGTGTTTTTTGACGGTTTTTCACTGTTTTTAAGCGTTTTAGCAGGGTTATTGGTGTTTTTTGACGGTTTTTCACTGTTTTTAAGCGTTTTAGCAGGGTTATTGGTGTTTTTTGACGGTTTTTCACTGTTTTTAAGCGTTTTAGCAGGGTTATTGGTGTTTTTTGACGGTTTTTCACTGTTTTTAAGCGTTTTAGCAGGGTTATTGGTGTTTTTTGACGGTTTTTCACTGTTTTTAAGCGTTTTAGCAGGGTTATTGGTGTTTTTTGACGGTTTTTCACTGTTTTTAAGCGTTTTAGCAGGGTTATTGGTGTTTTTTGACGGTTTTTCACTGTTTTTAAGCGTTTTAGCAGGGTTATTGGTGTTTTTTGACGGTTTTTCACTGTTTTTAAGCGTTTTAGCAGGGTTATTGGTGTTTTTTGACGGTTTTTCACTGTTTTTAAGCGTTTTAGCAGGGTTATTGGTGTTTTTTGACGGTTTTTCACTGTTTTTAAGCGTTTTAGCAGGGTTATTGGTGTTTTTTGACGGTTTTTCACTGTTTTTAAGCGTTTTAGCAGGGTTATTGGTGTTTTTTGACGGTTTTTCACTGTTTTTAAGCGTTTTAGCAGGGTTATTGGTGTTTTTTGACGGTTTTTCACTGTTTTTAAGCGTTTTAGCAGGGTTATTGGTGTTTTTTGACGGTTTTTCACTGTTTTTAAGCGTTTTAGCAGGGTTATTGGTGTTTTTTGACGGTTTTTCACTGTTTTTGAGCGTTTTAGCAGGGTTATTGGTGTTTTTTGACGGTTTTTCACTGTTTTTAAGCGTTTTAGCAGGGTTATTGGTGTTTTTCGACGGTTTTTCACTGTTTTTAAGCGTTTTAGCAGGGTTATTGGTGTTTTTTGACGGTTTTTCACTGTTTTTAAGCGTTTTAGCAGGGTTATTGGTGTTTTTTGACGGTTTTTCACTGTTTTTAAGCGTTTTAGCAGGGTTATTGGTGTTTTTTGACGGTTTTTCACTGTTTTTAAGCGTTTTAGCAGGGTTATTGGTGTTTTTTGACGGTTTTTCACTGTTTTTAAGCATTTTAGCAGGGTTATTGGTGTTTTTTGACGGTTTTTCACTGTTTTTAAGCGTTTTAGCAAGGTTATTGGTGTTTTTTGACGGTTTTTCACTATTTTTAAGCGTTTTAGCAGGGTTATTGGTGTTTTTTGACGGCTTTTCACTGTTTTTAAGCGTTTTAGCAGTGTTATTGGTGTTTTTTGACGGTTTTTCACTGTTTTTAAGCGTTTTAGCAGGGTTATTGGTGTTTTTTGACGGTTTTTCACTGTTTTTAAGCGTTTTAGCAGGGTTATTCGTGTTTTTTGACGGTTTTTCACTGTTTTTAAGCGTTTTAGCAGGGTTATTGGTGTTTTTTGACGGTTTTTCACTGTTTTTAAGCGTTTTAGCAAGGTTATTGGTGTTTTTTGACCGTTTTTCACTGTTTTTAAGCGTTTTAGCAGGGTTATTGGTGTTTTTTGACGGCTTTTCACTGTTTTTAAGCGTTTTAGCAGGGTTATTGGTGTTTTTTGACGGTTTTTCACTGTCTTTAAGCGTTTTAGCAGGGTTATTGGTGTTTTTTGACGGTTTTTCACTGTTTTTAAGCGTTTTAGCAGGGTTATTGGTGTTTTTTGACGGTTTTTCACTGTTTTTAAGCGTTTTAGCAGAGTTATTGGTGTTTTTTGACGGTTTTTCACTGTTTTTAAGCGTTTTGGCAGGGTTATTGGTGTTTTTTGACGGTTTTTCACTGTTTTTAAGCGTTTTAGCAGGGTTATTGGTGTTTTTTGACGGTTTTTCACTGTTTTTAAGCGTTTTAGCAGGGTTATTGGTGTTTTTTGACGGTTTTTCACTGTTTTTAAGCGTTTTAGCAGGGTTATTGGTGTTTTTTGACGGTTTTTCACTGTTTTTAAGCGTTTTAGCAGGGTTATTGGTGTTTTTTGACGGTTTTTCACTGTTTTTAAGCGTTTTAGCAGGGTTATTGGTGTTTTTTGACGGTTTTTCACTGTTTTTAAGCGTTTTAGCAGGGTTATTGGTGTTTTTTGACGGTTTTTCACTGTTTTTAAGCGTTTTAGCAGGGTTATTGGTGTTTTTTGACGGTTTTTCACTGTTTTTAAGCGTTTTAGCAGGGTTATTGGTGTTTTTTGACGGTTTTTCACTGTTTTTAAGCGTTTTAGCAGGGTTATTGGTGTTTTTTGACGGTTTTTCACTGTTTTTAAGCGTTTTAGCAGGGTTATTGGTGTTTTTTGACGGTTTTTCACTGTTTTTAAGCGTTTTAGCAGGGTTATTGGTGTTTTTTGACGGTTTTTCACTGTTTTTAAGCGTTTTAGCAGGGTTATTGGTGTTTTTTGACGGTTTTTCACTGTTTTTAAGCGTTTTAGCAGGGTTATTGGTGTTTTTTGACGGTTTTTCACTGTTTTTAAGCGTTTTAGCAGGGTTATTGGTGTTTTTTGACGGTTTTTCACTGTTTTTAAGCGTTTTAGCAGGGTTATTGGTGTTTTTTGACGGTTTTTCACTGTTTTTAAGCGTTTTAGCAGGGTTATTGGTGTTTTTTGACGGTTTTTCACTGTTTTTAAGCGTTTTAGCAGGGTTATTGGTGTTTTTTGACGGTTTTTCACTGTTTTTAAGCGTTTTAGCAGGGTTATTGGTGTTTTTTGACGGTTTTTCACTGTTTTTAAGCGTTTTAGCAGGGTTATTGGTGTTTTTTGACGGTTTTTCACTGTTTTTAAGCGTTTTAGCAGGGTTATTGGTGTTTTTTGACGGTTTTTCACTGTTTTTAAGCGTTTTAGCAGGGTTATTGGTGTTTTTTGACGGTTTTTCACTGTTTTTAAGCGTTTTAGCAGGGTTATTGGTGTTTTTTGACGGTTTTTCACTGTTTTTAAGCGTTTTAGCAGGGTTATTGGTGTTTTTTGACGGTTTTTCACTGTTTTTAAGCGTTTTAGCAGGGTTATTGGTGTTTTTTGACGGTTTTTCACTGTTTTTAAGCGTTTTAGCAGGGTTATTGGTGTTTTTTGACGGTTTTTCACTGTTTTTAAGCGTTTTAGCAGGGTTATTGGTGTTTTTTGACGGTTTTTCACTGTTTTTAAGCGTTTTAGCAGGGTTATTGGTGTTTTTTGACGGTTTTTCACTGTTTTTAAGCGTTTTAGCAGGGTTATTGGTGTTTTTTGACGGTTTTTCACTGTTTTTAAGCGTTTTAGCAGGGTTATTGGTGTTTTTTGACGGTTTTTCACTGTTTTTAAGCGTTTTAGCAGGGTTATTGGTGTTTTTTGACGGTTTTTCACTGTTTTTAAGCGTTTTAGCAGGGTTATTGGTGTTTTTTGACGGTTTTTCACTGTTTTTAAGCGTTTTAGCAGGGTTATTGGTGTTTTTTGACGGTTTTTCACTGTTTTTAAGCGTTTTAGCAGGGTTATTGGTGTTTTTTGACGGTTTTTCACTGTTTTTAAGCGTTTTAGCAGGGTTATTGGTGTTTTTTGACGGTTTTTCACTGTTTTTAAGCGTTTTAGCAGGGTTATTGGTGTTTTTTGACGGTTTTTCACTGTTTTTAAGCGTTTTAGCAGGGTTATTGGTGTTTTTTGACGGTTTTTCACTGTTTTTAAGCGTTTTAGCAGGGTTATTGGTGTTTTTTGACGGTTTTTCACTGTTTTTAAGCGTTTTAGCAGGGTTATTGGTGTTTTTTGACGGTTTTTCACTGTTTTTAAGCGTTTTAGCAGGGTTATTGGTGTTTTTTGACGGTTTTTCACTGTTTTTAAGCGTTTTAGCAGGGTTATTGGTGTTTTTTGACGGTTTTTCACTGTTTTTAAGCGTTTTAGCAGGGTTATTGGTGTTTTTTGACGGTTTTTCACTGTTTTTAAGCGTTTTAGCAGGGTTATTGGTGTTTTTTGACGGTTTTTCACTGTTTTTAAGCGTTTTAGCAGGGTTATTGGTGTTTTTTGACGGTTTTTCACTGTTTTTAAGCGTTTTAGCAGGGTTATTGGTGTTTTTTGACGGTTTTTCACTGTTTTTAAGCGTTTTAGCAGGGTTATTGGTGTTTTTTGACGGTTTTTCACTGTTTTTAAGCGTTTTAGCAGGGTTATTGGTGTTTTTTGACGGTTTTTCACTGTTTTTAAGCGTTTTAGCAGGGTTATTGGTGTTTTTTGACGGTTTTTCACTGTTTTTAAGCGTTTTAGCAGGGTTATTGGTGTTTTTTGACGGTTTTTCACTGTTTTTAAGCGTTTTAGCAGGGTTATTGGTGTTTTTTGACGGTTTTTCACTGTTTTTAAGCGTTTTAGCAGGGTTATTGGTGTTTTTTGACGGTTTTTCACTGTTTTTAAGCGTTTTAGCAGGGTTATTGGTGTTTTTTGACGGTTTTTCACTGTTTTTAAGCGTTTTAGCAGGGTTATTGGTGTTTTTTGACGGTTTTTCACTGTTTTTAAGCGTTTTAGCAGGGTTATTGGTGTTTTTTGACGGTTTTTCACTGTTTTTAAGCGTTTTAGCAGGGTTATTGGTGTTTTTTGACGGTTTTTCACTGTTTTTAAGCGTTTTAGCAGGGTTATTGGTGTTTTTTGACGGTTTTTCACTGTTTTTAAGCGTTTTAGCAGGGTTATTGGTGTTTTTTGACGGTTTTTCACTGTTTTTAAGCGTTTTAGCAGGGTTATTGGTGTTTTTTGACGGTTTTTCACTGTTTTTAAGCGTTTTAGCAGGGTTATTGGTGTTTTTTGACGGTTTTTCACTGTTTTTAAGCGTTTTAGCAGGGTTATTGGTGTTTTTTGACGGTTTTTCACTGTTTTTAAGCGTTTTAGCAGGGTTATTGGTGTTTTTTGACGGTTTTTCACTGTTTTTAAGCGTTTTAGCAGGGTTATTGGTGTTTTTTGACGGTTTTTCACTGTTTTTAAGCGTTTTAGCAGGGTTATTGGTGTTTTTTGACGGTTTTTCACTGTTTTTAAGCGTTTTAGCAGGGTTATTGGTGTTTTTTGACGGTTTTTCACTGTTTTTAAGCGTTTTAGCAGGGTTATTGGTGTTTTTTGACGGTTTTTCACTGTTTTTAAGCGTTTTAGCAGGGTTATTGGTGTTTTTTGACGGTTTTTCACTGTTTTTAAGCGTTTTAGCAGGGTTATTGGTGTTTTTTGACGGTTTTTCACTGTTTTTAAGCGTTTTAGCAGGGTTATTGGTGTTTTTTGACGGTTTTTCACTGTTTTTAAGCGTTTTAGCAGGGTTATTGGTGTTTTTTGACGGTTTTTCACTGTTTTTAAGCGTTTTAGCAGGGTTATTGGTGTTTTTTGACGGTTTTTCACTGTTTTTAAGCGTTTTAGCAGGGTTATTGGTGTTTTTTGACGGTTTTTCACTGTTTTTAAGCGTTTTAGCAGGGTTATTGGTGTTTTTTGACGGTTTTTCACTGTTTTTAAGCGTTTTAGCAGGGTTATTGGTGTTTTTTGACGGTTTTTCACTGTTTTTAAGCGTTTTAGCAGGGTTATTGGTGTTTTTTGACGGTTTTTCACTGTTTTTAAGCGTTTTAGCAGGGTTATTGGTGTTTTTTGACGGTTTTTCACTGTTTTTAAGCGTTTTAGCAGGGTTATTGGTGTTTTTTGACGGTTTTTCACTGTTTTTAAGCGTTTTAGCAGGGTTATTGGTGTTTTTTGACGGTTTTTCACTGTTTTTAAGCGTTTTAGCAGGGTTATTGGTGTTTTTTGACGGTTTTTCACTGTTTTTAAGCGTTTTAGCAGGGTTATTGGTGTTTTTTGACGGTTTTTCACTGTTTTTAAGCGTTTTAGCAGGGTTATTGGTGTTTTTTGACGGTTTTTCACTGTTTTTAAGCGTTTTAGCAGGGTTATTGGTGTTTTTTGACGGTTTTTCACTGTTTTTAAGCGTTTTAGCAGGGTTATTGGTGTTTTTTGACGGTTTTTCACTGTTTTTAAGCGTTTTAGCAGGGTTATTGGTGTTTTTTGACGGTTTTTCACTGTTTTTAAGCGTTTTAGCAGGGTTATTGGTGTTTTTTGACGGTTTTTCACTGTTTTTAAGCGTTTTAGCAGGGTTATTGGTGTTTTTTGACGGTTTTTCACTGTTTTTAAGCGTTTTAGCAGGGTTATTGGTGTTTTTTGACGGTTTTTCACTGTTTTTAAGCGTTTTAGCAGGGTTATTGGTGTTTTTTGACGGTTTTTCACTGTTTTTAAGCGTTTTAGCAGGGTTATTGGTGTTTTTTGACGGTTTTTCACTGTTTTTAAGCGTTTTAGCAGGGTTATTGGTGTTTTTTGACGGTTTTTCACTGTTTTTAAGCGTTTTAGCAGGGTTATTGGTGTTTTTTGACGGTTTTTCACTGTTTTTAAGCGTTTTAGCAGGGTTATTGGTGTTTTTTGACGGTTTTTCACTGTTTTTAAGCGTTTTAGCAGGGTTATTGGTGTTTTTTGACGGTTTTTCACTGTTTTTAAGCGTTTTAGCAGGGTTATTGGTGTTTTTTGACGGTTTTTCACTGTTTTTAAGCGTTTTAGCAGGGTTATTGGTGTTTTTTGACGGTTTTTCACTGTTTTTAAGCGTTTTAGCAGGGTTATTGGTGTTTTTTGACGGTTTTTCACTGTTTTTAAGCGTTTTAGCAGGGTTATTGGTGTTTTTTGACGGTTTTTCACTGTTTTTAAGCGTTTTAGCAGGGTTATTGGTGTTTTTTGACGGTTTTTCACTGTTTTTAAGCGTTTTAGCAGGGTTATTGGTGTTTTTTGACGGTTTTTCACTGTTTTTAAGCGTTTTAGCAGGGTTATTGGTGTTTTTTGACGGTTTTTCACTGTTTTTAAGCGTTTTAGCAGGGTTATTGGTGTTTTTTGACGGTTTTTCACTGTTTTTAAGCGTTTTAGCAGGGTTATTGGTGTTTTTTGACGGTTTTTCACTGTTTTTAAGCGTTTTAGCAGGGTTATTGGTGTTTTTTGACGGTTTTTCACTGTTTTTAAGCGTTTTAGCAGGGTTATTGGTGTTTTTTGACGGTTTTTCACTGTTTTTAAGCGTTTTAGCAGGGTTATTGGTGTTTTTTGACGGTTTTTCACTGTTTTTAAGCGTTTTAGCAGGGTTATTGGTGTTTTTTGACGGTTTTTCACTGTTTTTAAGCGTTTTAGCAGGGTTATTGGTGTTTTTTGACGGTTTTTCACTGTTTTTAAGCGTTTTAGCAGGGTTATTGGTGTTTTTTGACGGTTTTTCACTGTTTTTAAGCGTTTTAGCAGGGTTATTGGTGTTTTTTGACGGTTTTTCACTGTTTTTAAGCGTTTTAGCAGGGTTATTGGTGTTTTTTGACGGTTTTTCACTGTTTTTAAGCGTTTTAGCAGGGTTATTGGTGTTTTTTGACGGTTTTTCACTGTTTTTAAGCGTTTTAGCAGTGTTATTGGTGTTTTTTGACGGTTTTTCACTGTTTTTGAGCGTTTTAGCAGGGTTATTGGTGTTTTTTGACGGTTTTTCACTGTTTTTAAGCGTTTTAGCAGGGTTATTGGTGTTTTTTGACGGTTTTTCACTGTTTTTAAGCGTTTTAGCAGGGTTATTGGTGTTTTTTACGGTTTTTCACTGTTTTTAAGCGTTTTAGCAGGGTTATTGGTGTTTTTTGACGGTTTTTCACTGTTTTTAAGCGTTTTAGCAGGGTTATTGGTGTTTTTTGACGGTTTTTCACTGTTTTTAAGCGTTTTAGCAGGGTTATTGGTGTTTTTTGACGAGTTTTTCACTGTTTTTAAGCGTTTTAGCAGGGTTATTGGTGTTTTTTGACGGTTTTTCACTGTTTTTAAGCGTTTTAGCAGGGTTATTGGTGTTTTTTGACGGTTTTTCACTGTTTTTAAGCGTTTTAGCAGGGTTATTGGTGTTTTTTGACGGTTTTTCACTGTTTTTAAGCGTTTTAGCAGGGTTATTGGTGTTTTTTGACGGTTTTTCACTGTTTTTAAGCGTTTTAGCAGGGTTATTGGTGTTTTTTGACGGTTTTTCACTGTTTTTAAGCGTTTTAGCAGGGTTATTGGTGTTTTTTGACGGTTTTTCACTGTTTTTAAGCGTTTTAGCAGGGTTATTGGTGTTTTTTGACGGTTTTTCACTGTTTTTAAGCGTTTTAGCAGGGTTATTGGTGTTTTTTGACGGTTTTTCACTGTTTTTAAGCGTTTTAGCAGGGTTATTGGTGTTTTTTGACGGTTTTTCACTGTTTTTAAGCGTTTTAGCAGGGTTATTGGTGTTTTTTGACGGTTTTTCACTGTTTTTAAGCGTTTTAGCAGGGTTATTGGTGTTTTTTGACGGTTTTTCACTGTTTTTAAGCGTTTTAGCAGGGTTATTGGTGTTTTTTGACGGTTTTTCACTGTTTTTAAGCGTTTTAGCAGGGTTATTGGTGTTTTTTGACGGTTTTTCACTGTTTTTAAGCGTTTTAGCAGGGTTATTGGTGTTTTTTGACGGTTTTTCACTGTTTTTAAGCGTTTTAGCAGGGTTATTGGTGTTTTTTGACGGTTTTTCACTGTTTTTAAGCGTTTTAGCAGGGTTATTGGTGTTTTTTGACGGTTTTTCACTGTTTTTAAGCGTTTTAGCAGGGTTATTGGTGTTTTTTGACGGTTTTTCACTGTTTTTAAGCGTTTTAGCAGGGTTATTGGTGTTTTTTGACGGTTTTTCACTGTTTTTAAGCGTTTTAGCAGGGTTATTGGTGTTTTTTGACGGTTTTTCACTGTTTTTAAGCGTTTTAGCAGGGTTATTGGTGTTTTTTGACGGTTTTTCACTGTTTTTAAGCGTTTTAGCAGGGTTATTGGTGTTTTTTGACGGTTTTTCACTGTTTTTAAGCGTTTTAGCAGGGTTATTGGTGTTTTTTGACGGTTTTTCACTGTTTTTAAGCGTTTTAGCAGGGTTATTGGTGTTTTTTGACGGTTTTTCACTGTTTTTAAGCGTTTTAGCAGGGTTATTGGTGTTTTTTGACGGTTTTTCACTGTTTTTAAGCGTTTTAGCAGGGTTATTGGTGTTTTTTGACGGTTTTTCACTGTTTTTAAGCGTTTTAGCAGGGTTATTGGTGTTTTTTGACGGTTTTTCACTGTTTTTAAGCGTTTTAGCAGGGTTATTGGTGTTTTTTGACGGTTTTTCACTGTTTTTAAGCGTTTTAGCAGGGTTATTGGTGTTTTTTGACGGTTTTTCACTGTTTTTAAGCGTTTTAGCAGGGTTATTGGTGTTTTTTGACGGTTTTTCACTGTTTTTAAGCGTTTTAGCAGGGTTATTGGTGTTTTTTGACGGTTTTTCACTGTTTTTAAGCGTTTTAGCAGGGTTATTGGTGTTTTTTGACGGTTTTTCACTGTTTTTAAGCGTTTTAGCAGGGTTATTGGTGTTTTTTGACGGTTTTTCACTGTTTTTAAGCGTTTTAGCAGGGTTATTGGTGTTTTTTGACGGTTTTTCACTGTTTTTAAGCGTTTTAGCAGGGTTATTGGTGTTTTTTGACGGTTTTTCACTGTTTTTAAGCGTTTTAGCAGGGTTATTGGTGTTTTTTGACGGTTTTTCACTGTTTTTAAGCGTTTTAGCAGGGTTATTGGTGTTTTTTGACGGTTTTTCACTGTTTTTAAGCGTTTTAGCAGGGTTATTGGTGTTTTTTGACGGTTTTTCACTGTTTTTAAGCGTTTTAGCAGGGTTATTGGTGTTTTTTGACGGTTTTTCACTGTTTTTAAGCGTTTTAGCAGGGTTATTGGTGTTTTTTGACGGTTTTTCACTGTTTTTAAGCGTTTTAGCAGGGTTATTGGTGTTTTTTGACGGTTTTTCACTGTTTTTAAGCGTTTTAGCAGGGTTATTGGTGTTTTTTGACGGTTTTTCACTGTTTTTAAGCGTTTTAGCAGGGTTATTGGTGTTTTTTGACGGTTTTTCACTGTTTTTAAGCGTTTTAGCAGGGTTATTGGTGTTTTTTGACGGTTTTTCACTGTTTTTAAGCGTTTTAGCAGGGTTATTGGTGTTTTTTGACGGTTTTTCACTGTTTTTAAGCGTTTTAGCAGGGTTATTGGTGTTTTTTGACGGTTTTTCACTGTTTTTAAGCGTTTTAGCAGGGTTATTGGTGTTTTTTGACGGTTTTTCACTGTTTTTAAGCGTTTTAGCAGGGTTATTGGTGTTTTTTGACGGTTTTTCACTGTTTTTAAGCGTTTTAGCAGGGTTATTGGTGTTTTTTGACGGTTTTTCACTGTTTTTAAGCGTTTTAGCAGGGTTATTGGTGTTTTTTGACGGTTTTTCACTGTTTTTAAGCGTTTTAGCAGGGTTATTGGTGTTTTTTGACGGTTTTTCACTGTTTTTAAGCGTTTTAGCAGGGTTATTGGTGTTTTTTGACGGTTTTTCACTGTTTTTAAGCGTTTTAGCAGGGTTATTGGTGTTTTTTGACGGTTTTTCACTGTTTTTAAGCGTTTTAGCAGGGTTATTGGTGTTTTTTGACGGTTTTTCACTGTTTTTAAGCGTTTTAGCAGGGTTATTGGTGTTTTTTGACGGTTTTTCACTGTTTTTAAGCGTTTTAGCAGGGTTATTGGTGTTTTTTGACGGTTTTTCACTGTTTTTAAGCGTTTTAGCAGGGTTATTGGTGTTTTTTGACGGTTTTTCACTGTTTTTAAGCGTTTTAGCAGGGTTATTGGTGTTTTTTGACGGTTTTTCACTGTTTTTAAGCGTTTTAGCAGGGTTATTGGTGTTTTTTGACGGTTTTTCACTGTTTTTAAGCGTTTTAGCAGGGTTATTGGTGTTTTTTGACGGTTTTTCACTGTTTTTAAGCGTTTTAGCAGGGTTATTGGTGTTTTTTGACGGTTTTTCACTGTTTTTAAGCGTTTTAGCAGGGTTATTGGTGTTTTTTGACGGTTTTTCACTGTTTTTAAGCGTTTTAGCAGGGTTATTGGTGTTTTTTGACGGTTTTTCACTGTTTTTAAGCGTTTTAGCAGGGTTATTGGTGTTTTTTGACGGTTTTTCACTGTTTTTAAGCGTTTTAGCAGGGTTATTGGTGTTTTTTGACGGTTTTTCACTGTTTTTAAGCGTTTTAGCAGGGTTATTGGTGTTTTTTGACGGTTTTTCACTGTTTTTAAGCGTTTTAGCAGGGTTATTGGTGTTTTTTGACGGTTTTTCACTGTTTTTAAGCGTTTTAGCAGGGTTATTGGTGTTTTTTGACGGTTTTTCACTGTTTTTAAGCGTTTTAGCAGGGTTATTGGTGTTTTTTGACGGTTTTTCACTGTTTTTAAGCGTTTTAGCAGGGTTATTGGTGTTTTTTGACGGTTTTTCACTGTTTTTAAGCGTTTTAGCAGGGTTATTGGTGTTTTTTGACGGTTTTTCACTGTTTTTAAGCGTTTTAGCAGGGTTAGTGGTGTTTTTTGACGGTTTTTCACTGTTTTTAAGCGTTTTAGCAGGGTTATTGGTGTTTTTTGACGGTTTTTCACTGTTTTTAAGCGTTTTAGCAGGGTTATTGGTGTTTTTTGACGGTTTTTCACTGTTTTTAAGCGTTTTAGCAGGGTTATTGGTGTTTTTTGACGGTTTTTCACTGTTTTTAAGCGTTTTAGCAGGGTTATTGGTGTTTTTTGACGGTTTTTCACTGTTTTTAAGCGTTTTAGCAGGGTTATTGGTGTTTTTTGACGGTTTTTCACTGTTTTTAAGCGTTTTAGCAGGGTTATTGGTGTTTTTTGACGGTTTTTCACTGTTTTTAAGCGTTTTAGCAGGGTTATTGGTGTTTTTTGACGGTTTTTCACTGTTTTTAAGCGTTTTAGCAGGGTTATTGGTGTTTTTTGACGGTTTTTCACTGTTTTTAAGCGTTTTAGCAGGGTTATTGGTGTTTTTTGACGGTTTTTCACTGTTTTTAAGCGTTTTAGCAGGGTTATTGGTGTTTTTTGACGGTTTTTCACTGTTTTTAAGCGTTTTAGCAGGGTTATTGGTGTTTTTTGACGGTTTTTCACTGTTTTTAAGCGTTTTAGCAGGGTTATTGGTGTTTTTTGACGGTTTTTCACTGTTTTTAAGCGTTTTAGCAGGGTTATTGGTGTTTTTTGACGGTTTTTCACTGTTTTTAAGCGTTTTAGCAGGGTTATTGGTGTTTTTTGACGGTTTTTCACTGTTTTTAAGCGTTTTAGCAGGGTTATTGGTGTTTTTTGACGGTTTTTCACTGTTTTTAAGCGTTTTAGCAGGGTTATTGGTGTTTTTTGACGGTTTTTCACTGTTTTTAAGCGTTTTAGCAGGGTTATTGGTGTTTTTTGACGGTTTTTCACTGTTTTTAAGCGTTTTAGCAGGGTTATTGGTGTTTTTTGACGGTTTTTCACTGTTTTTAAGCGTTTTAGCAGGGTTATTGGTGTTTTTTGACGGTTTTTCACTGTTTTTAAGCGTTTTAGCAGGGTTATTGGTGTTTTTTGACGGTTTTTCACTGTTTTTAAGCGTTTTAGCAGGGTTATTGGTGTTTTTTGACGGTTTTTCACTGTTTTTAAGCGTTTTAGCAGGGTTATTGGTGTTTTTTGACGGTTTTTCACTGTTTTTAAGCGTTTTAGCAGGGTTATTGGTGTTTTTTGACGGTTTTTCACTGTTTTTAAGCGTTTTAGCAGGGTTATTGGTGTTTTTTGACGGTTTTTCACTGTTTTTAAGCGTTTTAGCAGGGTTATTGGTGTTTTTTGACGGTTTTTCACTGTTTTTAAGCGTTTTAGCAGGGTTATTGGTGTTTTTTGACGGTTTTTCACTGTTTTTAAGCGTTTTAGCAGGGTTATTGGTGTTTTTTGACGGTTTTTCACTGTTTTTAAGCGTTTTAGCAGGGTTATTGGTGTTTTTTGACGGTTTTTCACTGTTTTTAAGCGTTTTAGCAGGGTTATTGGTGTTTTTTGACGGTTTTTCACTGTTTTTAAGCGTTTTAGCAGGGTTATTGGTGTTTTTTGACGGTTTTTCACTGTTTTTAAGCGTTTTAGCAGGGTTATTGGTGTTTTTTGACGGTTTTTCACTGTTTTTAAGCGTTTTAGCAGGGTTATTGGTGTTTTTTGACGGTTTTTCACTGTTTTTAAGCGTTTTAGCAGGGTTATTGGTGTTTTTTGACGGTTTTTCACTGTTTTTAAGCGTTTTAGCAGGGTTATTGGTGTTTTTTGACGGTTTTTCACTGTTTTTAAGCGTTTTAGCAGGGTTATTGGTGTTTTTTGACGGTTTTTCACTGTTTTTAAGCGTTTTAGCAGGGTTATTGGTGTTTTTTGACGGTTTTTCACTGTTTTTAAGCGTTTTAGCAGGGTTATTGGTGTTTTTTGACGGTTTTTCACTGTTTTTAAGCGTTTTAGCAGGGTTATTGGTGTTTTTTGACGGTTTTTCACTGTTTTTAAGCGTTTTAGCAGGGTTATTGGTGTTTTTTGACGGTTTTTCACTGTTTTTAAGCGTTTTAGCAGGGTTATTGGTGTTTTTTGACGGTTTTTCACTGTTTTTAAGCGTTTTAGCAGGGTTATTGGTGTTTTTTGACGGTTTTTCACTGTTTTTAAGCGTTTTAGCAGGGTTATTGGTGTTTTTTGACGGTTTTTCACTGTTTTTAAGCGTTTTAGCAGGGTTATTGGTGTTTTTTGACGGTTTTTCACTGTTTTTAAGCGTTTTAGCAGGGTTATTGGTGTTTTTTGACGGTTTTTCACTGTTTTTAAGCGTTTTAGCAGGGTTATTGGTGTTTTTTGACGGTTTTTCACTGTTTTTAAGCGTTTTAGCAGGGTTATTGGTGTTTTTTGACGGTTTTTCACTGTTTTTAAGCGTTTTAGCAGGGTTATTGGTGTTTTTTGACGGTTTTTCACTGTTTTTAAGCGTTTTAGCAGGGTTATTGGTGTTTTTTGACGGTTTTTCACTGTTTTTAAGCGTTTTAGCAGGGTTATTGGTGTTTTTTGACGGTTTTTCACTGTTTTTAAGCGTTTTAGCAGGGTTATTGGTGTTTTTTGACGGTTTTTCACTGTTTTTAAGCGTTTTAGCAGGGTTATTGGTGTTTTTTGACGGTTTTTCACTGTTTTTAAGCGTTTTAGCAGGGTTATTGGTGTTTTTTGACGGTTTTTCACTGTTTTTAAGCGTTTTAGCAGGGTTATTGGTGTTTTTTGACGGTTTTTCACTGTTTTTAAGCGTTTTAGCAGGGTTATTGGTGTTTTTTGACGGTTTTTCACTGTTTTTAAGCGTTTTAGCAGGGTTATTGGTGTTTTTTGACGGTTTTTCACTGTTTTTAAGCGTTTTAGCAGGGTTATTGGTGTTTTTTGACGGTTTTTCACTGTTTTTAAGCGTTTTAGCAGGGTTATTGGTGTTTTTTGACGGTTTTTCACTGTTTTTAAGCGTTTTAGCAGGGTTATTGGTGTTTTTTGACGGTTTTTCACTGTTTTTAAGCGTTTTAGCAGGGTTATTGGTGTTTTTTGACGGTTTTTCACTGTTTTTAAGCGTTTTAGCAGGGTTATTGGTGTTTTTTGACGGTTTTTCACTGTTTTTAAGCGTTTTAGCAGGGTTATTGGTGTTTTTTGACGGTTTTTCACTGTTTTTAAGCGTTTTAGCAGGGTTATTGGTGTTTTTTGACGGTTTTTCACTGTTTTTAAGCGTTTTAGCAGGGTTATTGGTGTTTTTTGACGGTTTTTCACTGTTTTTAAGCGTTTTAGCAGGGTTATTGGTGTTTTTTGACGGTTTTTCACTGTTTTTAAGCGTTTTAGCAGGGTTATTGGTGTTTTTTGACGGTTTTTCACTGTTTTTAAGCGTTTTAGCAGGGTTATTGGTGTTTTTTGACGGTTTTTCACTGTTTTTAAGCGTTTTAGCAGGGTTATTGGTGTTTTTTGACGGTTTTTCACTGTTTTTAAGCGTTTTAGCAGGGTTATTGGTGTTTTTTGACGGTTTTTCACTGTTTTTAAGCGTTTTAGCAGGGTTATTGGTGTTTTTTGACGGTTTTTCACTGTTTTTAAGCGTTTTAGCAGGGTTATTGGTGTTTTTTGACGGTTTTTCACTGTTTTTAAGCGTTTTAGCAGGGTTATTGGTGTTTTTTGACGGTTTTTCACTGTTTTTAAGCGTTTTAGCAGGGTTATTGGTGTTTTTTGACGGTTTTTCACTGTTTTTAAGCGTTTTAGCAGGGTTATTGGTGTTTTTTGACGGTTTTTCACTGTTTTTAAGCGTTTTAGCAGGGTTATTGGTGTTTTTTGACGGTTTTTCACTGTTTTTAAGCGTTTTAGCAGGGTTATTGGTGTTTTTTGACGGTTTTTCACTGTTTTTAAGCGTTTTAGCAGGGTTATTGGTGTTTTTTGACGGTTTTTCACTGTTTTTAAGCGTTTTAGCAGGGTTATTGGTGTTTTTTGACGGTTTTTCACTGTTTTTAAGCGTTTTAGCAGGGTTATTGGTGTTTTTTGACGGTTTTTCACTGTTTTTAAGCGTTTTAGCAGGGTTATTGGTGTTTTTTGACGGTTTTTCACTGTTTTTAAGCGTTTTAGCAGGGTTATTGGTGTTTTTTGACGGTTTTTCACTGTTTTTAAGCGTTTTAGCAGGGTTATTGGTGTTTTTTGACGGTTTTTCACTGTTTTTAAGCGTTTTAGCAGGGTTATTGGTGTTTTTTGACGGTTTTTCACTGTTTTTAAGCGTTTTAGCAGGGTTATTGGTGTTTTTTGACGGTTTTTCACTGTTTTTAAGCGTTTTAGCAGGGTTATTGGTGTTTTTTGACGGTTTTTCACTGTTTTTAAGCGTTTTAGCAGGGTTATTGGTGTTTTTTGACGGTTTTTCACTGTTTTTAAGCGTTTTAGCAGGGTTATTGGTGTTTTTTGACGGTTTTTCACTGTTTTTAAGCGTTTTAGCAGGGTTATTGGTGTTTTTTGACGGTTTTTCACTGTTTTTAAGCGTTTTAGCAGGGTTATTGGTGTTTTTTGACGGTTTTTCACTGTTTTTAAGCGTTTTAGCAGGGTTATTGGTGTTTTTTGACGGTTTTTCACTGTTTTTAAGCGTTTTAGCAGGGTTATTGGTGTTTTTTGACGGTTTTTCACTGTTTTTAAGCGTTTTAGCAGGGTTATTGGTGTTTTTTGACGGTTTTTCACTGTTTTTAAGCGTTTTAGCAGGGTTATTGGTGTTTTTTGACGGTTTTTCACTGTTTTTAAGCGTTTTAGCAGGGTTATTGGTGTTTTTTGACGGTTTTTCACTGTTTTTAAGCGTTTTAGCAGGGTTATTGGTGTTTTTTGACGGTTTTTCACTGTTTTTAAGCGTTTTAGCAGGGTTATTGGTGTTTTTTGACGGTTTTTCACTGTTTTTAAGCGTTTTAGCAGGGTTATTGGTGTTTTTTGACGGTTTTTCACTGTTTTTAAGCGTTTTAGCAGGGTTATTGGTGTTTTTTGACGGTTTTTCACTGTTTTTAAGCGTTTTAGCAGGGTTATTGGTGTTTTTTGACGGTTTTTCACTGTTTTTAAGCGTTTTAGCAGGGTTATTGGTGTTTTTTGACGGTTTTTCACTGTTTTTAAGCGTTTTAGCAGGGTTATTGGTGTTTTTTGACGGTTTTTCACTGTTTTTAAGCGTTTTAGCAGGGTTATTGGTGTTTTTTGACGGTTTTTCACTGTTTTTAAGCGTTTTAGCAGGGTTATTGGTGTTTTTTGACGGTTTTTCACTGTTTTTAAGCGTTTTAGCAGGGTTATTGGTGTTTTTTGACGGTTTTTCACTGTTTTTAAGCGTTTTAGCAGGGTTATTGGTGTTTTTTGACGGTTTTTCACTGTTTTTAAGCGTTTTAGCAGGGTTATTGGTGTTTTTTGACGGTTTTTCACTGTTTTTAAGCGTTTTAGCAGGGTTATTGGTGTTTTTTGACGGTTTTTCACTGTTTTTAAGCGTTTTAGCAGGGTTATTGGTGTTTTTTGACGGTTTTTCACTGTTTTTAAGCGTTTTAGCAGGGTTATTGGTGTTTTTTGACGGTTTTTCACTGTTTTTAAGCGTTTTAGCAGGGTTATTGGTGTTTTTTGACGGTTTTTCACTGTTTTTAAGCGTTTTAGCAGGGTTATTGGTGTTTTTTGACGGTTTTTCACTGTTTTTAAGCGTTTTAGCAGGGTTATTGGTGTTTTTTGACGGTTTTTCACTGTTTTTAAGCGTTTTAGCAGGGTTATTGGTGTTTTTTGACGGTTTTTCACTGTTTTTAAGCGTTTTAGCAGGGTTATTGGTGTTTTTTGACGGTTTTTCACTGTTTTTAAGCGTTTTAGCAGGGTTATTGGTGTTTTTTGACGGTTTTTCACTGTTTTTAAGCGTTTTAGCAGGGTTATTGGTGTTTTTTGACGGTTTTTCACTGTTTTTAAGCGTTTTAGCAGGGTTATTGGTGTTTTTTGACGGTTTTTCACTGTTTTTAAGCGTTTTAGCAGGGTTATTGGTGTTTTTTGACGGTTTTTCACTGTTTTTAAGCGTTTTAGCAGGGTTATTGGTGTTTTTTGACGGTTTTTCACTGTTTTTAAGCGTTTTAGCAGGGTTATTGGTGTTTTTTGACGGTTTTTCACTGTTTTTAAGCGTTTTAGCAGGGTTATTGGTGTTTTTTGACGGTTTTTCACTGTTTTTAAGCGTTTTAGCAGGGTTATTGGTGTTTTTTGACGGTTTTTCACTGTTTTTAAGCGTTTTAGCAGGGTTATTGGTGTTTTTTGACGGTTTTTCACTGTTTTTAAGCGTTTTAGCAGGGTTATTGGTGTTTTTTGACGGTTTTTCACTGTTTTTAAGCGTTTTAGCAGGGTTATTGGTGTTTTTTGACGGTTTTTCACTGTTTTTAAGCGTTTTAGCAGGGTTATTGGTGTTTTTTGACGGTTTTTCACTGTTTTTAAGCGTTTTAGCAGGGTTATTGGTGTTTTTTGACGGTTTTTCACTGTTTTTAAGCGTTTTAGCAGGGTTATTGGTGTTTTTTGACGGTTTTTCACTGTTTTTAAGCGTTTTAGCAGGGTTATTGGTGTTTTTTGACGGTTTTTCACTGTTTTTAAGCGTTTTAGCAGGGTTATTGGTGTTTTTTGACGGTTTTTCACTGTTTTTAAGCGTTTTAGCAGGGTTATTGGTGTTTTTTGACGGTTTTTCACTGTTTTTAAGCGTTTTAGCAGGGTTATTGGTGTTTTTTGACGGTTTTTCACTGTTTTTAAGCGTTTTAGCAGGGTTATTGGTGTTTTTTGACGGTTTTTCACTGTTTTTAAGCGTTTTAGCAGGGTTATTGGTGTTTTTTGACGGTTTTTCACTGTTTTTAAGCGTTTTAGCAGGGTTATTGGTGTTTTTTGACGGTTTTTCACTGTTTTTAAGCGTTTTAGCAGGGTTATTGGTGTTTTTTGACGGTTTTTCACTGTTTTTAAGCGTTTTAGCAGGGTTATTGGTGTTTTTTGACGGTTTTTCACTGTTTTTAAGCGTTTTAGCAGGGTTATTGGTGTTTTTTGACGGTTTTTCACTGTTTTTAAGCGTTTTAGCAGGGTTATTGGTGTTTTTTGACGGTTTTTCACTGTTTTTAAGCGTTTTAGCAGGGTTATTGGTGTTTTTTGACGGTTTTTCACTGTTTTTAAGCGTTTTAGCAGGGTTATTGGTGTTTTTTGACGGTTTTTCACTGTTTTTAAGCGTTTTAGCAGGGTTATTGGTGTTTTTTGACGGTTTTTCACTGTTTTTAAGCGTTTTAGCAGGGTTATTGGTGTTTTTTGACGGTTTTTCACTGTTTTTAAGCGTTTTAGCAGGGTTATTGGTGTTTTTTGACGGTTTTTCACTGTTTTTAAGCGTTTTAGCAGGGTTATTGGTGTTTTTTGACGGTTTTTCACTGTTTTTAAGCGTTTTAGCAGGGTTATTGGTGTTTTTTGACGGTTTTTCACTGTTTTTAAGCGTTTTAGCAGGGTTATTGGTGTTTTTTGACGGTTTTTCACTGTTTTTAAGCGTTTTAGCAGGGTTATTGGTGTTTTTTGACGGTTTTTCACTGTTTTTAAGCGTTTTAGCAGGGTTATTGGTGTTTTTTGACGGTTTTTCACTGTTTTTAAGCGTTTTAGCAGGGTTATTGGTGTTTTTTGACGGTTTTTCACTGTTTTTAAGCGTTTTAGCAGGGTTATTGGTGTTTTTTGACGGTTTTTCACTGTTTTTAAGCGTTTTAGCAGGGTTATTGGTGTTTTTTGACGGTTTTTCACTGTTTTTAAGCGTTTTAGCAGGGTTATTGGTGTTTTTTGACGGTTTTTCACTGTTTTTAAGCGTTTTAGCAGGGTTATTGGTGTTTTTTGACGGTTTTTCACTGTTTTTAAGCGTTTTAGCAGGGTTATTGGTGTTTTTTGACGATTTTTCACTGTTTTTAAGCGTTTTAGCAGGGTTATTGGTGTTTTTTGACGATTTTTCACTGTTTTTAAGCGTTTTAGCAGGGTTATTGGTGTTTTTTGACGGTTTTTCACTGTTTTTAAGCGTTTTGGCAGGTATATTGGTGTTTTTTGACGGTTTTTCACTGTTTTTAAGCGTTTTGGCAGGGTTATTGGTGTTTTTTGACGGTTTTTCACTGTTTTTAAGCGTTTTAGCAGGGTTATTGGTGTTTTTTGACGGTTTTTCACTGTTTTTAAGCGTTTTAGCAGGGTTATTGGTGTTTTTTGACGGTTTTTCACTGTTTTTAAGCGTTTTGGCAGGGTTATTGGTGTTTTTTGACGGTTTTTCACTGTTTTTAAGCGTTTTAGCAGGGTTATTGGTGTTTTTTGACGGTTTTTCACTGTTTTTAAGCGTTTTAGCAGGGTTATTGGTGTTTTTTGACGGTTTTTCACTGTTTTTAAGCGTTTTAGCAGGGTTATTGGTGTTTTTTGACGGTTTTTCACTGTTTTTAAGCGTTTTAGCAGGGTTATTGGTGTTTTTTGACGGTTTTTCACTGTTTTTAAGCGTTTTAGCAGGGTTATTGGTGTTTTTTGACGGTTTTTCACTGTTTTTAAGCGTTTTAGCAGGGTTATTGGTGTTTTTTGACGGTTTTTCACTGTTTTTAAGCGTTTTAGCAGGGTTATTGGTGTTTTTTGACGGTTTTTCACTGTTTTTAAGCGTTTTAGCAGGGTTATTGGTGTTTTTTGACGGTTTTTCACTGTTTTTAAGCGTTTTAGCAGGGTTATTGGTGTTTTTTGACGGTTTTTCACTGTTTTTAAGCGTTTTAGCAGGGTTATTGGTGTTTTTTGACGGTTTTTCACTGTTTTTAAGCGTTTTAGCAGGGTTATTGGTGTTTTTTGACGGTTTTTCACTGTTTTTAAGCGTTTTAGCAGGGTTATTGGTGTTTTTTGACGGTTTTTCACTGTTTTTAAGCGTTTTAGCAGGGTTATTGGTGTTTTTTGACGGTTTTTCACTGTTTTTAAGCGTTTTAGCAGGGTTATTGGTGTTTTTTGACGGTTTTTCACTGTTTTTAAGCGTTTTAGCAGGGTTATTGGTGTTTTTTGACGGTTTTTCACTGTTTTTAAGCGTTTTAGCAGGGTTATTGGTGTTTTTTGACGGTTTTTCACTGTTTTTAAGCGTTTTAGCAGGGTTATTGGTGTTTTTTGACGGTTTTTCACTGTTTTTAAGCGTTTTAGCAGGGTTATTGGTGTTTTTTGACGGTTTTTCACTGTTTTTAAGCGTTTTAGCAGGGTTATTGGTGTTTTTTGACGGTTTTTCACTGTTTTTAAGCGTTTTAGCAGGGTTATTGGTGTTTTTTGACGGTTTTTCACTGTTTTTAAGCGTTTTAGCAGGGTTATTGGTGTTTTTTGACGGTTTTTCACTGTTTTTAAGCGTTTTAGCAGGGTTATTGGTGTTTTTTGACGGTTTTTCACTGTTTTTAAGCGTTTTAGCAGGGTTATTGGTGTTTTTTGACGGTTTTTCACTGTTTTTAAGCGTTTTAGCAGGGTTATTGGTGTTTTTTGACGGTTTTTCACTGTTTTTAAGCGTTTTAGCAGGGTTATTGGTGTTTTTTGACGGTTTTTCACTGTTTTTAAGCGTTTTAGCAGGGTTATTGGTGTTTTTTGACGGTTTTTCACTGTTTTTAAGCGTTTTAGCAGGGTTATTGGTGTTTTTTGACGGTTTTTCACTGTTTTTAAGCGTTTTAGCAGGGTTATTGGTGTTTTTTGACGGTTTTTCACTGTTTTTAAGCGTTTTAGCAGGGTTATTGGTGTTTTTTGACGGTTTTTCACTGTTTTTAAGCGTTTTAGCAGGGTTATTGGTGTTTTTTGACGGTTTTTCACTGTTTTTAAGCGTTTTAGCAGGGTTATTGGTGTTTTTTGACGGTTTTTCACTGTTTTTAAGCGTTTTAGCAGGGTTATTGGTGTTTTTTGACAGTTTTTCACTGTTTTTAAGCGTTTTAGCAGAGTTATTGGTGTTTTTTGACGGTTTTTCACTGTTTTTAAGCGTTTTAGCAGGGTTATTGGTGTTTTTTGACGGTTTTTCACTGTTTTTAAGCGTTTTAGCAGGGTTATTGGTGTTTTTTGACGGTTTTTCACTGTTTTTAAGCGTTTTAGCAGGGTTATTGGTGTTTTTTGACGGTTTTTCACTGTTTTTAAGCGTTTTAGCAGGGTTATTGGTGTTTTTTGACGGTTTTTCACTGTTTTTAAGCGTTTTAGCAGGGTTATTGGTGTTTTTTGACGGTTTTTCACTGTTTTTAAGCGTTTTAGCAGGGTTATTGGTGTTTTTTGACGGTTTTTCACTGTTTTTAAGCGTTTTAGCAGGGTTATTGGTGTTTTTTGACGGTTTTTCACTGTTTTTAAGCGTTTTAGCAGGGTTATTGGTGTTTTTTGACGGTTTTTCACTGTTTTTAAGCGTTTTAGCAGGGTTATTGGTGTTTTTTGACGGTTTTTCACTGTTTTTAAGCGTTTTAGCAGGGTTATTGGTGTTTTTTGACGGTTTTTCACTGTTTTTAAGCGTTTTAGCAGGGTTATTGGTGTTTTTTGACGGTTTTTCACTGTTTTTAAGCGTTTTAGCAGGGTTATTGGTGTTTTTTGACGGTTTTTCACTGTTTTTAAGCGTTTTAGCAGGGTTATTGGTGTTTTTTGACGGTTTTTCACTGTTTTTAAGCGTTTTAGCAGGGTTATTGGTGTTTTTTGACGGTTTTTCACTGTTTTTAAGCGTTTTAGCAGGGTTATTGGTGTTTTTTGACGGTTTTTCACTGTTTTTAAGCGTTTTAGCAGGGTTATTGGTGTTTTTTGACGGTTTTTCACTGTTTTTAAGCGTTTTAGCAGGGTTATTGGTGTTTTTTGACGGTTTTTCACTGTTTTTAAGCGTTTTAGCAGGGTTATTGGTGTTTTTTGACGGTTTTTCACTGTTTTTAAGCGTTTTAGCAGGGTTATTGGTGTTTTTTGACGGTTTTTCACTGTTTTTAAGCGTTTTAGCAGGGTTATTGGTGTTTTTTGACGGTTTTTCACTGTTTTTAAGCGTTTTAGCAGGGTTATTGGTGTTTTTTGACGGTTTTTCACTGTTTTTAAGCGTTTTAGCAGGGTTATTGGTGTTTTTTGACGGTTTTTCACTGTTTTTAAGCGTTTTAGCAGGGTTATTGGTGTTTTTTGACGGTTTTTCACTGTTTTTAAGCGTTTTAGCAGGGTTATTGGTGTTTTTTGACGGTTTTTCACTGTTTTTAAGCGTTTTAGCAGGGTTATTGGTGTTTTTTGACGGTTTTTCACTGTTTTTAAGCGTTTTAGCAGGGTTATTGGTGTTTTTTGACGGTTTTTCACTGTTTTTAAGCGTTTTAGCAGGGTTATTGGTGTTTTTTGACGGTTTTTCACTGTTTTTAAGCGTTTTAGCAGGGTTATTGGTGTTTTTTGACGGTTTTTCACTGTTTTTAAGCGTTTTAGCAGGGTTATTGGTGTTTTTTGACGGTTTTTCACTGTTTTTAAGCGTTTTAGCAGGGTTATTGGTGTTTTTTGACGGTTTTTCACTGTTTTTAAGCGTTTTAGCAGGGTTATTGGTGTTTTTTGACGGTTTTTCACTGTTTTTAAGCGTTTTAGCAGGGTTATTGGTGTTTTTTGACGGTTTTTCACTGTTTTTAAGCGTTTTAGCAGGGTTATTGGTGTTTTTTGACGGTTTTTCACTGTTTTTAAGCGTTTTAGCAGGGTTATTGGTGTTTTTTGACGGTTTTTCACTGTTTTTAAGCGTTTTAGCAGGGTTATTGGTGTTTTTTGACGGTTTTTCACTGTTTTTAAGCGTTTTAGCAGGGTTATTGGTGTTTTTTGACGGTTTTTCACTGTTTTTAAGCGTTTTAGCAGGGTTATTGGTGTTTTTTGACGGTTTTTCACTGTTTTTAAGCGTTTTAGCAGGGTTATTGGTGTTTTTTGACGGTTTTTCACTGTTTTTAAGCGTTTTAGCAGGGTTATTGGTGTTTTTTGACGGTTTTTCACTGTTTTTAAGCGTTTTAGCAGGGTTATTGGTGTTTTTTGACGGTTTTTCACTGTTTTTAAGCGTTTTAGCAGGGTTATTGGTGTTTTTTGACGGTTTTTCACTGTTTTTAAGCGTTTTAGCAGGGTTATTGGTGTTTTTTGACGGTTTTTCACTGTTTTTAAGCGTTTTAGCAGGGTTATTGGTGTTTTTTGACGGTTTTTCACTGTTTTTAAGCGTTTTAGCAGGGTTATTGGTGTTTTTTGACGGTTTTTCACTGTTTTTAAGCGTTTTAGCAGGGTTATTGGTGTTTTTTGACGGTTTTTCACTGTTTTTAAGCGTTTTAGCAGGGTTATTGGTGTTTTTTGACGGTTTTTCACTGTTTTTAAGCGTTTTAGCAGGGTTATTGGTGTTTTTTGACGGTTTTTCACTGTTTTTAAGCGTTTTAGCAGGGTTATTGGTGTTTTTTGACGGTTTTTCACTGTTTTTAAGCGTTTTAGCAGGGTTATTGGTGTTTTTTGACGGTTTTTCACTGTTTTTAAGCGTTTTAGCAGGGTTATTGGTGTTTTTTGACGGTTTTTCACTGTTTTTAAGCGTTTTAGCAGGGTTATTGGTGTTTTTTGACGGTTTTTCACTGTTTTTAAGCGTTTTAGCAGGGTTATTGGTGTTTTTTGACGGTTTTTCACTGTTTTTAAGCGTTTTAGCAGGGTTATTGGTGTTTTTTGACGGTTTTTCACTGTTTTTAAGCGTTTTAGCAGGGTTATTGGTGTTTTTTGACGGTTTTTCACTGTTTTTAAGCGTTTTAGCAGGGTTATTGGTGTTTTTTGACGGTTTTTCACTGTTTTTAAGCGTTTTAGCAGGGTTATTGGTGTTTTTTGACGGTTTTTCACTGTTTTTAAGCGTTTTAGCAGGGTTATTGGTGTTTTTTGACGGTTTTTCACTGTTTTTAAGCGTTTTAGCAGGGTTATTGGTGTTTTTTGACGGTTTTTCACTGTTTTTAAGCGTTTTAGCAGGGTTATTGGTGTTTTTTGACGGTTTTTCACTGTTTTTAAGCGTTTTAGCAGGGTTATTGGTGTTTTTTGACGGTTTTTCACTGTTTTTAAGCGTTTTAGCAGGGTTATTGGTGTTTTTTGACGGTTTTTCACTGTTTTTAAGCGTTTTAGCAGGGTTATTGGTGTTTTTTGACGGTTTTTCACTGTTTTTAAGCGTTTTAGCAGGGTTATTGGTGTTTTTTGACGGTTTTTCACTGTTTTTAAGCGTTTTAGCAGGGTTATTGGTGTTTTTTGACGGTTTTTCACTGTTTTTAAGCGTTTTAGCAGGGTTATTGGTGTTTTTTGACGGTTTTTCACTGTTTTTAAGCGTTTTAGCAGGGTTATTGGTGTTTTTTGACGGTTTTTCACTGTTTTTAAGCGTTTTAGCAGGGTTATTGGTGTTTTTTGACGGTTTTTCACTGTTTTTAAGCGTTTTAGCAGGGTTATTGGTGTTTTTTGACGGTTTTTCACTGTTTTTAAGCGTTTTAGCAGGGTTATTGGTGTTTTTTGACGGTTTTTCACTGTTTTTAAGCGTTTTAGCAGGGTTATTGGTGTTTTTTGACGGTTTTTCACTGTTTTTAAGCGTTTTAGCAGGGTTATTGGTGTTTTTTGACGGTTTTTCACTGTTTTTAAGCGTTTTAGCAGGGTTATTGGTGTTTTTTGACGGTTTTTCACTGTTTTTAAGCGTTTTAGCAGGGTTATTGGTGTTTTTTGACGGTTTTTCACTGTTTTTAAGCGTTTTAGCAGGGTTATTGGTGTTTTTTGACGGTTTTTCACTGTTTTTAAGCGTTTTAGCAGGGTTATTGGTGTTTTTTGACGGTTTTTCACTGTTTTTAAGCGTTTTAGCAGGGTTATTGGTGTTTTTTGACGGTTTTTCACTGTTTTTAAGCGTTTTAGCAGGGTTATTGGTGTTTTTTGACGGTTTTTCACTGTTTTTAAGCGTTTTAGCAGGGTTATTGGTGTTTTTTGACGGTTTTTCACTGTTTTTAAGCGTTTTAGCAGGGTTATTGGTGTTTTTTGACGGTTTTTCACTGTTTTTAAGCGTTTTAGCAGTGTTATTGGTGTTTTTTGACGGTTTTTCAGTGTTTTTAAGCGTTTTAGCAGGGTTATTGGTGTTTTTTGACGGTTTTTCACTGTTTTTAAGCGTTTTAGCAGGGTTATTGGTGTTTTTTGACGGTTTTTCACTGTTTTTAAGCGTTTTAGCAGGGTTATTGGTGTTTTTTGACGGTTTTTCACTGTTTTTAAGCGTTTTAGCAGGGTTATTGGTGTTTTTTGACGGTTTTTCACTGTTTTTAAGCGTTTTAGCAGGGTTATTGGTGTTTTTTGACGGTTTTTCACTGTTTTTAAGCGTTTTAGCAGGGTTATTGGTGTTTTTTGACGGTTTTTCACTGTTTTTAAGCGTTTTAGCAGGGTTATTGGTGTTTTTTGACGGTTTTTCACTGTTTTTAAGCGTTTTAGCAGGGTTATTGGTGTTTTTTGACGGTTTTTCACTGTTTTTAAGCGTTTTAGCAGGGTTATTGGTGTTTTTTGACGGTTTTTCACTGTTTTTAAGCGTTTTAGCAGGGTTATTGGTGTTTTTTGACGGTTTTTCACTGTTTTTAAGCGTTTTAGCAGGGTTATTGGTGTTTTTTGACGGTTTTTCACTGTTTTTAAGCGTTTTAGCAGGGTTATTGGTGTTTTTTGACGGTTTTTCACTGTTTTTAAGCGTTTTAGCAGGGTTATTGGTGTTTTTTGACGGTTTTTCACTGTTTTTAAGCGTTTTAGCAGGGTTATTGGTGTTTTTTGACGGTTTTTCACTGTTTTTAAGCGTTTTAGCAGGGTTATTGGTGTTTTTTGACGGTTTTTCACTGTTTTTAAGCGTTTTAGCAGGGTTATTGGTGTTTTTTGACGGTTTTTCACTGTTTTTAAGCGTTTTAGCAGGGTTATTGGTGTTTTTTGACGGTTTTTCACTGTTTTTAAGCGTTTTAGCAGGGTTATTGGTGTTTTTTGACGGTTTTTCACTGTTTTTAAGCGTTTTAGCAGGGTTATTGGTGTTTTTTGACGGTTTTTCACTGTTTTTAAGCGTTTTAGCAGGGTTATTGGTGTTTTTTGACGGTTTTTCACTGTTTTTAAGCGTTTTAGCAGGGTTATTGGTGTTTTTTGACGGTTTTTCACTGTTTTTAAGCGTTTTAGCAGGGTTATTGGTGTTTTTTGACGGTTTTTCACTGTTTTTAAGCGTTTTAGCAGGGTTATTGGTGTTTTTTGACGGTTTTTCACTGTTTTTAAGCGTTTTAGCAGGGTTATTGGTGTTTTTTGACGGTTTTTCACTGTTTTTAAGCGTTTTAGCAGGGTTATTGGTGTTTTTTGACGGTTTTTCACTGTTTTTAAGCGTTTTAGCAGGGTTATTGGTGTTTTTTGACGGTTTTTCACTGTTTTTAAGCGTTTTAGCAGGGTTATTGGTGTTTTTTGACGGTTTTTCACTGTTTTTAAGCGTTTTAGCAGGGTTATTGGTGTTTTTTGACGGTTTTTCACTGTTTTTAAGCGTTTTAGCAGGGTTATTGGTGTTTTTTGACGGTTTTTCACTGTTTTTAAGCGTTTTAGCAGGGTTATTGGTGTTTTTTGACGGTTTTTCACTGTTTTTAAGCGTTTTAGCAGGGTTATTGGTGTTTTTTGACGGTTTTTCACTGTTTTTAAGCGTTTTAGCAGGGTTATTGGTGTTTTTTGACGGTTTTTCACTGTTTTTAAGCGTTTTAGCAGGGTTATTGGTGTTTTTTGACGGTTTTTCACTGTTTTTAAGCGTTTTAGCAGGGTTATTGGTGTTTTTTGACGGTTTTTCACTGTTTTTAAGCGTTTTAGCAGTGTTATTGGTGTTTTTTGACGGTTTTTCAGTGTTTTTAAGCGTTTTAGCAGGGTTATTGGTGTTTTTTGACGGTTTTTCACTGTTTTTAAGCGTTTTAGCAGGGTTATTGGTGTTTTTTGACGGTTTTTCACTGTTTTTAAGCGTTTTAGCAGGGTTATTGGTGTTTTTTGACGGTTTTTCACTGTTTTTAAGCGTTTTAGCAGGGTTATTGGTGTTTTTTGACGGTTTTTCACTGTTTTTAAGCGTTTTAGCAGGGTTATTGGTGTTTTTTGACGGTTTTTCACTGTTTTTAAGCGTTTTAGCAGGGTTATTGGTGTTTTTTGACGGTTTTTCACTGTTTTTAAGCGTTTTAGCAGGGTTATTGGTGTTTTTTGACGGTTTTTCACTGTTTTTAAGCGTTTTAGCAGGGTTATTGGTGTTTTTTGACGGTTTTTCACTGTTTTTAAGCGTTTTAGCAGGGTTATTGGTGTTTTTTGACGGTTTTTCACTGTTTTTAAGCGTTTTAGCAGGGTTATTGGTGTTTTTTGACGGTTTTTCACTGTTTTTAAGCGTTTTAGCAGGGTTATTGGTGTTTTTTGACGGTTTTTCACTGTTTTTAAGCGTTTTAGCAGGGTTATTGGTGTTTTTTGACGGTTTTTCACTGTTTTTAAGCGTTTTAGCAGGGTTATTGGTGTTTTTTGACGGTTTTTCACTGTTTTTAAGCGTTTTAGCAGGGTTATTGGTGTTTTTTGACGGTTTTTCACTGTTTTTAAGCGTTTTAGCAGGGTTATTGGTGTTTTTTGACGGTTTTTCACTGTTTTTAAGCGTTTTAGCAGGGTTATTGGTGTTTTTTGACGGTTTTTCACTGTTTTTAAGCGTTTTAGCAGGGTTATTGGTGTTTTTTGACGGTTTTTCACTGTTTTTAAGCGTTTTAGCAGGGTTATTGGTGTTTTTTGACGGTTTTTCACTGTTTTTAAGCGTTTTAGCAGGGTTATTGGTGTTTTTTGACGGTTTTTCACTGTTTTTAAGCGTTTTAGCAGGGTTATTGGTGTTTTTTGACGGTTTTTCACTGTTTTTAAGCGTTTTAGCAGGGTTATTGGTGTTTTTTGACGGTTTTTCACTGTTTTTAAGCGTTTTAGCAGGGTTATTGGTGTTTTTTGACGGTTTTTCACTGTTTTTAAGCGTTTTAGCAGGGTTATTGGTGTTTTTTGACGGTTTTTCACTGTTTTTAAGCGTTTTAGCAGGGTTATTGGTGTTTTTTGACGGTTTTTCACTGTTTTTAAGCGTTTTAGCAGGGTTATTGGTGTTTTTTGACGGTTTTTCACTGTTTTTAAGCGTTTTAGCAGGGTTATTGGTGTTTTTTGACGGTTTTTCACTGTTTTTAAGCGTTTTAGCAGGGTTATTGGTGTTTTTTGACGGTTTTTCACTGTTTTTAAGCGTTTTAGCAGGGTTATTGGTGTTTTTTGACGGTTTTTCACTGTTTTTAAGCGTTTTAGCAGGGTTATTGGTGTTTTTTGACGGTTTTTCACTGTTTTTAAGCGTTTTAGCAGGGTTATTGGTGTTTTTTGACGGTTTTTCACTGTTTTTAAGCGTTTTAGCAGGGTTATTGGTGTTTTTTGACGGTTTTTCACTGTTTTTAAGCGTTTTAGCAGGGTTATTGGTGTTTTTTGACGGTTTTTCACTGTTTTTAAGCGTTTTAGCAGGGTTATTGGTGTTTTTTGACGGTTTTTCACTGTTTTTAAGCGTTTTAGCAGGGTTATTGGTGTTTTTTGACGGTTTTTCACTGTTTTTAAGCGTTTTAGCAGGGTTATTGGTGTTTTTTGACGGTTTTTCACTGTTTTTAAGCGTTTTAGCAGGGTTATTGGTGTTTTTTGACGGTTTTTCACTGTTTTTAAGCGTTTTAGCAGGGTTATTGGTGTTTTTTGACGGTTTTTCACTGTTTTTAAGCGTTTTAGCAGGGTTATTGGTGTTTTTTGACGGTTTTTCACTGTTTTTAAGCGTTTTAGCAGGGTTATTGGTGTTTTTTGACGGTTTTTCACTGTTTTTAAGCGTTTTAGCAGGGTTATTGGTGTTTTTTGACGGTTTTTCACTGTTTTTAAGCGTTTTAGCAGGGTTATTGGTGTTTTTTGACGGTTTTTCACTGTTTTTAAGCGTTTTAGCAGGGTTATTGGTGTTTTTTGACGGTTTTTCACTGTTTTTAAGCGTTTTAGCAGGGTTATTGGTGTTTTTTGACGGTTTTTCACTGTTTTTAAGCGTTTTAGCAGGGTTATTGGTGTTTTTTGACGGTTTTTCACTGTTTTTAAGCGTTTTAGCAGGGTTATTGGTGTTTTTTGACGGTTTTTCACTGTTTTTAAGCGTTTTAGCAGGGTTATTGGTGTTTTTTGACGGTTTTTCACTGTTTTTAAGCGTTTTAGCAGGGTTATTGGTGTTTTTTGACGGTTTTTCACTGTTTTTAAGCGTTTTAGCAGGGTTATTGGTGTTTTTTGACGGTTTTTCACTGTTTTTAAGCGTTTTAGCAGGGTTATTGGTGTTTTTTGACGGCTTTTCACTGTTTTTAAGCGTTTTAGCAGGGTTATTGGTGTTTTTTGACGGTTTTTCACTGTTTTTAAGCGTTTTGGCAGGGTTATTGGTGTTTTTTGACGGTTTTTCACTGTTTTTAAGCGTTTTAGCAGGGTTATTGGTGTTTTTTGACGGTTTTTCACTGTTTTTAAGCGTTTTAGCAGGGTTATTGGTGTTTTTTGACGGTTTTTCACTGTTTTTAAGCGTTTTAGCAGGGTTATTGGTGTTTTTTGACGGTTTTTCACTGTTTTTAAGCGTTTTAGCAGGGTTATTGGTGTTTTTTGACGGTTTTTCACTGTTTTTAAGCGTTTTAGCAGGGTTATTGGTGTTTTTTGACGGTTTTTCACTGTTTTTAAGCGTTTTAGCAGGGTTATTGGTGTTTTTTGACGGTTTTTCACTGTTTTTAAGCGTTTAGCAGGGTTACTGGTGTTTTTTGACGGTTTTTCACTGTTTTTAAGCGTTTTAGCAGGGTTATTGATGTTTTTTGACGGTTTTTCACTGTTTTTAACCTTTTTAGCAGGGTTATTGGTGTTTTTTGACGGTTTTTCACTGTTTTTAAGCGTTTTAGCAGGGTTATTGGTGTTTTTTGACGGTTTTTCACTGTTTTTAAGCGTTTTAGCAGGGTTATTGGTGTTTTTTGACGGTTTTTCACTGTTTTTAAGCGTTTTAGCAGGGTTATTGGTGTTTTTTGACGGTTTTTCACTGTTTTTAAGCGTTTTAGCAGGGTTATTGGTGTTTTTTGACGGTTTTTCACTGTTTTTAAGCGTTTTAGCAGGGTTATTGGTGTTTTTTGACGGTTTTTCACTGTTTTTAAGCGTTTTAGCAGGGTTATTGGTGTTTTTTGACGGTTTTTCACTGTTTTTAAGCGTTTTAGCAGGGTTATTGGTGTTTTTTGACGGTTTTTCACTGTTTTTAAGCGTTTTAGCAGGGTTATTGGTGTTTTTTGACGGTTTTTCACTGTTTTTAAGCGTTTTAGCAGGGTTATTGGTGTTTTTTGACGGTTTTTCACTGTTTTTAAGCGTTTTAGCAGGGTTATTGGTGTTTTTTGACGGTTTTTCACTGTTTTTAAGCGTTTTAGCAGGGTTATTGGTGTTTTTTGACGGTTTTTCACTGTTTTTAAGCGTTTTAGCAGGGTTATTGGTGTTTTTTGACGGTTTTTCACTGTTTTTAAGCGTTTTAGCAGGGTTATTGGTGTTTTTTGACGGTTTTTCACTGTTTTTAAGCGTTTTAGCAGGGTTATTGGTGTTTTTTGACGGTTTTTCACTGTTTTTAAGCGTTTTAGCAGGGTTATTGGTGTTTTTTGACGGTTTTTCACTGTTTTTAAGCGTTTTAGCAGGGTTATTGGTGTTTTTTGACGGTTTTTCACTGTTTTTAAGCGTTTTAGCAGGGTTATTGGTGTTTTTTGACGGTTTTTCACTGTTTTTAAGCGTTTTAGCAGGGTTATTGGTGTTTTTTGACGGTTTTTCACTGTTTTTAAGCGTTTTAGCAGGGTTATTGGTGTTTTTTGACGGTTTTTCACTGTTTTTAAGCGTTTTAGCAGGGTTATTGGTGTTTTTTGACGGTTTTTCACTGTTTTTAAGCGTTTTAGCAGGGTTATTGGTGTTTTTTGACGGTTTTTCACTGTTTTTAAGCGTTTTAGCAGGGTTATTGGTGTTTTTTGACGGTTTTTCACTGTTTTTAAGCGTTTTAGCAGGGTTATTGGTGTTTTTTGACGGTTTTTCACTGTTTTTAAGCGTTTTAGCAGGGTTATTGGTGTTTTTTGACGGTTTTTCACTGTTTTTAAGCGTTTTAGCAGGGTTATTGGTGTTTTTTGACGGTTTTTCACTGTTTTTAAGCGTTTTAGCAGGGTTATTGGTGTTTTTTGACGGTTTTTCACTGTTTTTAAGCGTTTTAGCAGGGTTATTGGTGTTTTTTGACGGTTTTTCACTGTTTTTAAGCGTTTTAGCAGGGTTATTGGTGTTTTTTGACGGTTTTTCACTGTTTTTAAGCGTTTTAGCAGGGTTATTGGTGTTTTTTGACGGTTTTTCACTGTTTTTAAGCGTTTTAGCAGGGTTATTGGTGTTTTTTGACGGTTTTTCACTGTTTTTAAGCGTTTTAGCAGGGTTATTGGTGTTTTTTGACGGTTTTTCACTGTTTTTAAGCGTTTTAGCAGGGTTATTGGTGTTTTTTGACGGTTTTTCACTGTTTTTAAGCGTTTTAGCAGGGTTATTGGTGTTTTTTGACGGTTTTTCACTGTTTTTAAGCGTTTTAGCAGGGTTACTGGTGTTTTTTGACGGTTTTTCACTGTTTTTAAGCGTTTTAGCAGGGTTATTGGTGTTTTTTGACGGTTTTTCACTGTTTTTAAGCGTTTTAGCAGGGTTATTGGTGTTTTTTGACGGTTTTTCACTGTTTTTAAGCGTTTTAGCAGGGTTATTGGTGTTTTTTGACGGTTTTTCACTGTTTTTAAGCGTTTTAGCAGGGTTATTGGTGTTTTTTGACGGTTTTTCACTGTTTTTAAGCGTTTTAGCAGGGTTATTGGTGTTTTTTGACGGTTTTTCACTGTTTTTAAGCGTTTTAGCAGGGTTATTGGTGTTTTTTGACGGTTTTTCACTGTTTTTAAGCGTTTTAGCAGGGTTATTGGTGTTTTTTGACGGTTTTTCACTGTTTTTAAGCGTTTTAGCAGGGTTATTGGTGTTTTTTGACGGTTTTTCACTGTTTTTAAGCGTTTTAGCAGGGTTATTGGTGTTTTTTGACGGTTTTTCACTGTTTTTAAGCGTTTTAGCAGGGTTATTGGTGTTTTTTGACGGTTTTTCACTGTTTTTAAGCGTTTTAGCAGGGTTATTGGTGTTTTTTGACGGTTTTTCACTGTTTTTAAGCGTTTTAGCAGGGTTATTGGTGTTTTTTGACGGTTTTTCACTGTTTTTAAGCGTTTTAGCAGGGTTATTGGTGTTTTTTGACGGTTTTTCA
>NW_027556682.1:0-20935 GCF_964204865.1 Styela clava
GACGGTTTTTCACTGTTTTTAGCGTTTTAGCAGGGTTATTGGTGTTTTGACGGTTTTCACTGTTTTTAAGCGTTTTAGCAGGGTTATTGGTGTTTTTTGACGGTTTTTCACTGTTTTTAAGCGTTTTAGCAGGGTTATTGGTGTTTTTTGACGGTTTTTCACTGTTTTTAAGCGTTTTAGCAGGGTTATTGGTGTTTTTTGACGGTTTTTCACTGTTTTTAAGCGTTTTAGCAGGGTTATTGGTGTTTTTTGACGGTTTTTCACTGTTTTTAAGCGTTTTAGCAGGGTTATTGGTGTTTTTTGACGGTTTTTCACTGTTTTTAAGCGTTTTAGCAGGGTTATTGGTGTTTTTGACGGTTTTTCACTGTTTTTAAGCGTTTTAGCAGGGTTATTGGTGTTTTTTGACGGTTTTTCCACTGTTTTTAAGCGTTTTAGCAGGGTTATTGGTGTTTTTTGACGGTTTTTCACTGTTTTTAAGCGTTTTAGCAGGGTTATTGGTGTTTTTTGACGGTTTTTCACTGTTTTTAAGCGTTTTAGCAGGGTTATTGGTGTTTTTTGACGGTTTTTCACTGTTTTTAAGCGTTTTAGCAGGGTTATTGGTGTTTTTGACGGTTTTTCACTGTTTTTAAGCGTTTTAGCAGGGTTATTGGTGTTTTTTGACGGTTTTTCACTGTTTTTAAGCGTTTTAGCAGGGTTATTGGTGTTTTTTGACGGTTTTCCACTGTTTTTAAGCGTTTTAGCAGGGTTATTGGTGTTTTTTGACGGTTTTTCACTGTTTTTAAGCGTTTTAGCAGGGTTGTTGGTGTTTTTTGACGGTTTTTCACTGTTTTTAAGCGTTTTAGCAGGGTTATTGGTGTTTTTTGACGGTTTTCCACTGTTTTTAAGCGTTTTAGCAAGGTTATTGGTGTTTTTTGACGGTTTTTCACTGTTTTTAAGCGTTTTAGCAGGGTTATTGGTGTTTTTTGACGGTTTTCACTGTTTTTAAGCGTTTTTGCAGGGTTATTGGTGTTTTTTGACGGTTTTTCACTGTTTTTAAGCGTTTTAGCAGGGTTATTCGTGTTTTTTGACGGTTTTTCACTGTTTTTAAGCGTTTTAGCAGGGTTATTGGTGTTTTTTGACGGTTTTTCACTGTTTTTAAGCGTTTTAGCAGGGTTATTGGTGTTTTTGACGGTTTTTCACTGTTTTTAAGCGTTTTAGCAGGGTTATTGGTGTTTTTGACGGTTTTTCACTGTTTTTAAGCGTTTTAGCATGGGTATTGGTGTTTTTTGACGGTTTTTCACTGTTTTTAAGTGTTTTAGCAGGGTTATTGGTGTTTTTTGACGGTTTTTCACTGTTTTCAAGCGTTTTAGCAGGGTTGTTGGTGTTTTTTGACGGTTTTTCACTGTTTTTAAGCGTTTTAGCAGGGTTATTGGTGTTTTTTGACGGTTTTTCACTGTTTTTAAGCGTTTTAGCAAGGTTATTGGTGTTTTTTGACGGTTTTTCACTGTTTTTAAGCGTTTTAGCAGGGTTATTGGTGTTTTTTGACGGTTTTTCACTGTTTTTAAGCGTTTTAGCAGGGTTATTGGTGTTTTTTGACGGTTTTTCACTGTTTTTAAGCGTTTTAGCAGGGTTATTGGTGTTTTTTGACGGTTTTCCACTGTTTTTAAGCGTTTTAGCAGGGTTATTGGTGTTTTTTGACGGTTTTTCACTGTTTTTAAGCGTTTTAGCAGGGTTGTTGGTGTTTTTTGACGGTTTTTCACTGTTTTAAGCGTTTTAGCAGGGTTATTGGTGTTTTTTGACGGTTTTCCACTGTTTTTAAGCGTTTCAGCAAGGTTATTGGTGTTTTTTGACGGTTTTTCACTGTTTTTAAGCGTTTTAGCAGGGTTATTGGTGTTTTTTGACGGTTTTTCACTGTTTTTAAGCGTTTTAGCAGGGTTATAGGTGTTTTTTGACGGTTTTTCACTGTTTTTAAGCGTTTTAGCAGGGTTATTGGTGTTTTTTGACGGTTTTTCACTGTTTTTAAGCGTTTTAGCAGGGTTATTGGTG
The DNA here is from genome assembly GCF_964204865.1 of Styela clava. Classification (NCBI taxonomy): domain Eukaryota; kingdom Metazoa; phylum Chordata; class Ascidiacea; order Stolidobranchia; family Styelidae; genus Styela; species Styela clava. Next base: position 2,026 of record NW_027556682.1, read on the forward strand.
TTTTTTAACGGTTTTTCACTGTTTTTAAGCGTTTTACCAGGGTTATTAGTGTTTTTTGACGGTTTTTCACTGTTTTTAAGCGTTTTAGCAGGGTTATTGGTGTTTTTTGACGGTTTTTCACTGTTTTTAAGGGTTTTAGCAGGGTTATTGGTGTTTTTCGACGGTTTTTCACTGTTTTCAAGCGTTTTAGCAAGGTTATTGGTGTTTTTTGACGGTTTTTCACTGTTTTTAAGCGTTTTAGCAGGGTTATTGGTGTTTTTTGACGGTTTTTCACTGTTTTTAAGCGTTTTAGCAGGGTTATTGGTGTTTTTTGACGGTTTTTCACTGTTTTTAAGCGTTTTAGCAGGGTTATTGGTGTTTTTTGACGGTTTTCCACTGTTTTTAAGCGTTTTAGCAGGGTTATTGGTGTTTTTTGACGGTTTTTCACTGTTTTTAAGCGTTTTAGCAGGGTTGTTGGTGTTTTTTGACGTTTTTTCACTGTTTTTAAGCGTTTTAGCAGGGTTATTGGTGTTTTTTGACGGTTTTCCACTGTTTTTAAGCGTTTTAGCAAGGTTATTGGTGTTTTTTGACGGTTTTTCACTGTTTTTAAGCGTTTTAGCAGGGTTATTGGTGTTTTTTGACGGTTTTCCACTGTTTTTAAGCGTTTTTGCAGGGTTATTCGTGTTTTTTGACGGTTTTTCACTGTTTTTAAGCGTTTTAGCAGGGTTATTGGTGTTTTTTGACGGTTTTTCACTGTTTTTAAGCGTTTTAGCAGGGTTATTGGTGTTTTTTGACGGTTTTTCACTGTTTTTAAGCGTTTTAGCAGGGTTATTGGTGTTTTTTGACGGTTTTTCACTGTTTTTAAGCGTTTTAGCAGGGTTATTGGTGTTTTTTGACGGTTTTTCACTGTTTTTAAGCGTTTTAGCATGGGTATTGGTGTTTTTTGACGGTTTTTCACTGTTTTTAAGTGTTTTAGCAGGGTTATTGGTGTTTTTTGACGGTTTTTCACTGTTTTCAAGCGTTTTAGCAGGGTTGTTGGTGTTTTTTGACGGTTTTTCACTGTTTTTAAGCGTTTTAGCAGGGTTATTGGTGTTTTTTGACGGTTTTTCACTGTTTTTAAGCGTTTTAGCAAGGTTATTGGTGTTTTTTGACGGTTTTTCACTGTTTTTAAGCGTTTTAGCAGGGTTATTGGTGTTTTTTGACGGTTTTTCACTGTTTTTAAGCGTTTTAGCAGGGTTATTGGTGTTTTTTGACGGTTTTTCACTGTTTTTAAGCGTTTTAGCAGGGTTATTGGTGTTTTTTGACGGTTTTCCACTGTTTTTAAGCGTTTTAGCAGGGTTATTGGTGTTTTTTGACGGTTTTTCACTGTTTTTAAGCGTTTTAGCAGGGTTGTTGGTGTTTTTTGACGGTTTTTCACTGTTTTTAAGCGTTTTAGCAGGGTTATTGGTGTTTTTTGACGGTTTTCCACTGTTTTTAAGCGTTTCAGCAAGGTTATTGGTGTTTTTTGACGGTTTTTCACTGTTTTTAAGCGTTTTAGCAGGGTTATTGGTGTTTTTTGACGGTTTTTCACTGTTTTTAAGCGTTTTTGCAGGGTTATTGGTGTTTTTTGACGGTTTTTCACTGTTTTTAAGCGTTTTAGCAGGGTTATTCGTGTTTTTTGACGGTTTTTCACTGTTTTTGAGCGTTTTAGCAGGGTTATTGGTGTTTTTTGACGGTTTTCCACTGTTTTTAAGCGTTTTAGCAGGGTTATTGGTGTTTTTTGACGGTTTTTCACTGTTTTTAAGCGTTTTAGCAGGGTTATTGGTGTTTTTTGACGGTTTTTCACTGTTTTTAAGCGTTTTAGCAGGGTTATTGGTGTTTTTTGACGGTTTTTCACTGTTTTTAAGCGTTTTAGCAGGGTTATTGGTGTTTTTTGACGGTTTTTCACTGTTTTTAAGCGTTTTAGCAGGGTTATTGGTGTTTTTTGACGGTTTTCCACTGTTTTTAAGCGTTTTAGCAGGGTTATTGGTGTTTTTTGACGGTTTTTCACTGTTTTTAAGCGTTTTAGCAGGGTTATTGGTGTTTTTTGACGGTTTTTCACTGTTATTAAGCGTTTTAGCAGGGTTATTGGTGTTTTTTGACGGTTTTTCACTGTTTTTAAGCGTTTTAGCAGGGTTATTGGTGTTTTTTGACGGTTTTTCACTGTTTTTAAGCGTTATAGCAGGGTTATTGGTGTTTTTTGACGGTTTTTCATTGTTTTTAAGCGTTTTAGCAGGGTTATTGGTGTTTTTTGACGGTTTTTCACTGTTTTTAAGCGTTTTAGCAGGGTTATTGGTGTTTTTTGACGGTTTTCCACTGTTTTTAAGCGTTTTAGCAGGGTTATTGGTGTTTTTTGACGGTTTTTCACTGTTTTTAAGCGTTTTAGCAGGGTTGTTGGTGTTTTTTGACGTTTTTTCACTGTTTTTAAGCGTTTTAGCAGGGTTATTGGTGTTTTTTGACGGTTTTCCACTGTTTTTAAGCGTTTTAGCAAGGTTATTGGTGTTTTTTGACGGTTTTTCACTGTTTTTAAGCGTTTTAGCAGGGTTATTGGTGTTTTTTGACGGTTTTCCACTGTTTTTAAGCGTTTTTGCAGGGTTATTGGTGTTTTTTGACGGTTTTTCACTGTTTTTAAGCGTTTTAGCAGGGTTATTCGTGTTTTTTGACGGTTTTTCACTGTTTTTAAGCGTTTTAGCAGGGTTATTGGTGTTTTTTGACGGTTTTTCACTGTTTTTAAGCGTTTTAGCAGGGTTATTGGTGTTTTTTGACGGTTTTTCACTGTTTTTAAGCGTTTTAGCAGGGTTATTGGTGTTTTTTGACGGTTTTTCACTGTTTTTAAGCGTTTTAGCATGGGTATTGGTGTTTTTTGACGGTTTTTCACTGTTTTTAAGTGTTTTAGCAGGGTTATTGGTGTTTTTTGACGGTTTTTCACTGTTTTCAAGCGTTTTAGCAGGGTTGTTGGTGTTTTTTGACGGTTTTTCACTGTTTTTAAGCGTTTTAGCAGGGTTATTGGTGTTTTTTGACGGTTTTTCACTGTTTTTAAGCGTTTTAGCAAGGTTATTGGTGTTTTTTGACGGTTTTTCACTGTTTTTAAGCGTTTTAGCAGGGTTATTGGTGTTTTTTGACGGTTTTTCACTGTTTTTAAGCGTTTTAGCAGGGTTATTGGTGTTTTTTGACGGTTTTTCACTGTTTTTAAGCGTTTTAGCAGGGTTATTGGTGTTTTTTGACGGTTTTCCACTGTTTTTAAGCGTTTTAGCAGGGTTATTGGTGTTTTTTGACGGTTTTTCACTGTTTTTAAGCGTTTTAGCAGGGTTGTTGGTGTTTTTTGACGGTTTTTCACTGTTTTTAAGCGTTTTAGCAGGGTTATTGGTGTTTTTTGACGGTTTTCCACTGTTTTTAAGCGTTTCAGCAAGGTTATTGGTGTTTTTTGACGGTTTTTCACTGTTTTTAAGCGTTTTAGCAGGGTTATTGGTGTTTTTTGACGGTTTTTCACTGTTTTTAAGCGTTTTTGCAGGGTTATTGGTGTTTTTTGACGGTTTTTCACTGTTTTTAAGCGTTTTAGCAGGGTTATTCGTGTTTTTTGACGGTTTTTCACTGTTTTTGAGCGTTTTAGCAGGGTTATTGGTGTTTTTTGACGGTTTTCCACTGTTTTTAAGCGTTTTAGCAGGGTTATTGGTGTTTTTTGACGGTTTTTCACTGTTTTTAAGCGTTTTAGCAGGGTTATTGGTGTTTTTTGACGGTTTTCCACTGTTTTTAAGCGTTTTAGCAGGGTTATTGGTGTTTTTTGACGGTTTTTCACTGTTTTTAAGCGTTTTAGCAGGGTTATTGGTGTTTTTTGACGGTTTTTCACTGTTTTTAAGCGTTTTAGCAGGGTTATTGGTGTTTTTTGACGGTTTTTCACTGTTTTTAAGCGTTTTAGCAGGGTTATTGGTGTTTTTTGACGGTTTTTCACTGTTTTTAAGCGTTATAGCAGGGTTATTGGTGTTTTTTAACGGTTTTTCACTGTTTTTAAGCGTTTTAGCAGGGTTATTGGTGTTTTTTGACGGTTTTTCACTGTTTTTAAGCGTTTTAGCAGGGTTATTGGTGTTTTTTGACGGTTTTTCACTGTTTTTAAGCGTTTTAGCAGGGTTATTGGTGTTTTTTGACGGTTTTTCACTGTTTTTAAGCGTTTTAGCAGGGTTATTGGTGTTTTTTGACGGTTTTCCACTGTTTTTAAGCGTTTTAGCAGGGTTATTGGTGTTTTTTGACGGTTTTTCACTGTTTTTAAGCGTTTTAGCAGGGTTGTTGGTGTTTTTTGACGGTTTTTCACTGTTTTTAAGCGTTTTAGCAGGGTTATTGGTGTTTTTTGACGGTTTTCCACTGTTTTTAAGCGTTTCAGCAAGGTTATTGGTGTTTTTTGACGGTTTTTCACTGTTTTTAAGCGTTTTAGCAGGGTTATTGGTGTTTTTTGACGGTTTTTCACTGTTTTTAAGCGTTTTTGCAGGGTTATTGGTGTTTTTTGACGGTTTTTCACTGTTTTTAAGCGTTTTAGCAGGGTTATTCGTGTTTTTTGACGGTTTTTCACTGTTTTTGAGCGTTTTAGCAGGGTTATTGGTGTTTTTTGACGGTTTTCCACTGTTTTTAAGCGTTTTAGCAGGGTTATTGGTGTTTTTTGACGGTTTTTCACTGTTTTTAAGCGTTTTAGCAGGGTTATTGGTGTTTTTTGACGGTTTTTCACTGTTTTTAAGCGTTTTAGCAGGGTTATTGGTGTTTTTTGACGGTTTTTCACTGTTTTTAAGCGTTTTAGCAGGGTTATTGGTGTTTTTTGACGGTTTTTCACTGTTTTTAAGCGTTATAGCAGGGTTATTGGTGTTTTTTAACGGTTTTTCACTGTTTTTAAGCGTTTTAGCAGGGTTATTGGTGTTTTTTGACGGTTTTTCACTGTTTTTAAGCGTTTTAGCAGGGTTATTGGTGTTTTTTGAAGGTTTTTCACTGTTTTTAAGCGTTTTAGCAGGGTTGTTGGTGTTTTTTGACGGTTTTTCACTGTTTTTAAGCGTTTTAGCAGGGTTATTGGTGTTTTTTGACGGTTTTTCACTGTTTTTAAGCGTTTTAGCAAGGTTATTGGTGTTTTTTGACGGGTTTTCACTGTTTTTAAGCGTTTTAGCAGGGTTATTGGTGTTTTTTGACGGTTTTTCACTGTTTTTAAGCGTTTTTGCAGGGTTATTGGTGTTTTTTGACGGTTTTTCACTGTTTTTAAGCGTTTTAGCAGGGTTATTCGTGTTTTTTGACGGTTTTTCACTGTTTTTAAGCGTTTTAGCAGGGTTATTGGTGTTTTTGACGGTTTTTCACTGTTTTTAAGCGTTTTAGCAGGGTTATTGGTGTTTTTTGACGGTTTTCCACTGTTTTTAAGCGTTTTAGCAGGGTTATTGGTGTTTTCTGACGGTTTTTCACTGTTTTTAAGCGTTTTAGCAGGGTTGTTGGTGTTTTTTGACGGTTTTTCACTGTTTTTAAGCGTTTTAGCAGGGTTATTGGTGTTTTTTGACGGTTTTTCACTGTTTTTAAGCGTTTTAGCAAGGTTATTGGTGTTTTTTGACGGTTTTTCACTGTTTTTAAGCGTTTTAGCAGGGTTATTGGTGTTTTTTGACGGTTTTTCACTGTTTTTAAGCGTTTTTGCAGGGTTATTGGTGTTTTTTGACGGTTTTTCACTGTTTTTAAGCGTTTTTGCAGGGTTATTGGTGTTTTTTGACGGTTTTTCACTGTTTTTAAGCGTTTTAGCAGGGTTATTCGTGTTTTTTGACGGTTTTTCACTGTTTTTGAGCGTTTTAGCAGGGTTATTGGTGTTTTTTGACGGTTTTCCACTGTTTTTAAGCGTTTTAGCAGGGTTATTGGTGTTTTTTGACGGTTTTTCACTATTTTTAAGCGTTTTAGCAGGGTTATTGGTGTTTTTTGACGGTTTTTCACTGTTTTTAAGCGTTATAGCAGGGTTATTGGTGTTTTTTGACGGTTTTTCACTGTTTTTAAGCGTTTTAGCAGGGTTATTGGTGTTTTTTGACGGTTTTTCACTATTTTTAAGCGTTTTAGCAGGGTTATTGGTGTTTTTTGACGGTTTTTCACTGTTTTTAAGCGTTATAGCAGGGTTATTGGTGTTTTTTAACGGTTTTTTACTGTTTTTAAGCGTTTTAGCAGGGTTATTGGTGTTTTTTGACGTTTTTTCACTGTTTTTAAGCGTTTTAGCAGGGTTATTGGTGTTTTTTGACGGTTTTTCACTGTTTTTAAGCGTTATAGCAGGGTTATTGGTGTTTTTTGACGGTTTTTCACTGTTTTTAAGCGTTATAGCAGGGTTATTGGTGTTTTTGACGGTTTTTCACTGTTTTTAAGCGTTTTAGCAGGGTTGTTGGTGTTTTTTGACGGGTTTTCACTGTTTTTAAGCGTTTTAGCAGGGTTATTGGTGTTTTTTGACGGTTTTTCACTGTTTTTAAGCGTTTTAGCAAGGTTATTGGTGTTTTTTGACGGTTTTTCACTGTTTTTAAGCGTTTTAGCAGGGTTATTGGTGTTTTTTGACGGTTTTTCACTGTTTTTAAACGTTTTAGCAGGGTTATTGGTGTTTTTTGACGGTTTTTCACTGTTTTTAAGCGTTTTAGCAGGGTTATTGGTGTTTTTTGACGGTTTTTCACTGTTTTTAAGCGTTTTAGCAGGGTTATTGGTGTTTTTTGACGGTTTTTCACTGTTTTTAAGCGTTTTAGCAAGGTTATTGGTGTTTTTTGACGGTTTTTCACTGTTTTTAAGCGTTTTAGCAGGGTTATTGGTGTTTTTTGACGGTTTTCCACTGTTTTTAAGCGTTTTAGCAGGGTTATTGGTGTTTTTTGACGGTTTTTCACTGTTTTTAAGCGTTTTAGCAGGGTTGTTGGTGTTTTTTGACGGTTTTCACTGTTTTTGAGCGTTTTAGCAGGGTTATTGGTGTTTTTTGACGGTTTTTCACTGTTTTTAAGCGTTTTAGCAAGGTTATTGGTTTTTTTTGACGGTTTTTCACTGTTTTTAAGCGTTTTTGCAGGGTTATTGGTGTTTTTTGACGGTTTTTCACTGTTTTTAAGCGTTTTAGCAGGGTTATTCGTGTTTTTTGACGGTTTTTCACTGTTTTTGAGCGTTTTAGCAGGGTTATTGGTGTTTTTTGACGGTTTTCCACTGTTTTTAAGCGTTTTAGCAGGGTTATTGGTGTTTTTTGACGGTTTTTCACTGTTTTTAAGCGTTTTAGTAGGGTTATTGGTGTTTTTTGACGGTTTTTCACTGTTTTTAAGCGTTTTAGCAGGGTTATTGGTGTTTTTTGACGGTTTTTCACTGTTTTTAATCGTTTTAGCAGGGTTATTGGTGTTTTTTGACGGTTTTTCACTGTTTTTAAGCGTTATAGCAGGGTTATTGGTGTTTTTTAACGGTTTTTCACTGTTTTTAAGCGTTTTAGCAGGGTTATTGGTGTTTTTTGACGGTTTTTCACTGTTTTTAAGCGTTTTAGCATGGTTATTGGTGTTTTTTGACGGTTTTTCACTGTTTTTAAGCGTTATAGCAGGGTTATTGGTGTTTTTTGACGGTTTTTCACTGTTTTTAAGCGTTTTAGTAGGGTTATTGGTGTTTTTTGACGGTTTTTCACTGTTTTTAAGCGTTTTAGCAGGGTTATTGGTGTTTTTTGACGGTTTTTCACTGTTTTTAAGCGTTATAGCAGGGTTATTGGTGTTTTTTGACGGTTTTTCACTGTTTTTAAGCGTTATAGCAGGGTTATTGGTGTTTTTTGACGGTTTTTCACTGTTTTTAAGCGTTTTAGCAGGGTTGTTGGTGTTTTTCGACGGTTTTTCACTGTTTTTAAGCGTTTTAGCAGGGTTATTGGTGTTTTTTGACGGTTTTTCACTGTTTTTAAGCGTTTTAGCAAGGTTGTTGGTGTTTTTCGACGGTTTTTCACTGTTTTTAAGCGTTTTAGCAGGGTTATTGGTGTTTTTTGACGGTTTTTCACTGTTTTTAAGCGTTTTAGCAGGGTTATTGGTGTTTTTTGACGGTTTTTCACTGTTTTTAAGCGTTTTAGCAGGGTTATTGGTGTTTTTTGACGGTTTTTCACTGTTTTTAAGCGTTTTAGCAGGGTTATTGGTGTTTTTTGACGGTTTTTCACTGTTTTTAAGTGTTTTAGCAGGGTTATTGGTGTTTTTTGACGGTTTTTCATTGTTTTCAAGCGTTTTAGCAGGGTTGTTGGTGTTTTTTGACGGTTTTTCACTGTTTTCAAGCGTTTTAGCAGGGTTATTGGTGTTTTTTGACGGTTTTTCACTGTTTTTAAGCGTTTTAGCAAGGTTATTGGTGTTTTTTGACGGTTTTTCACTGTTTTTAAGCGTTTTAGCAGGTTTATTGGTGTTTTTTGACGGTTTTTCACTGTTTTTAAGCGTTTTGCAGGGTTATTGGTGTTTTTTGACGGTTTTTCACTGTTTTTAAGCGTTTTAGCAGGGTTATTGGTGTTTTTTGACGGTTTTCCACTGTTTTTAAGCGTTTTAGCAGGGTTATTGGTGTTTTTTGACGGTTTTTCACTGTTTTTAAGCGTTTTAGCAGGGTTGTTGGTGTTTTTTGACGGTTTTTCACTGTTTTTAAGCGTTTTAGCAGGGTTATTGGTGTTTTTTGACGATTTTTCACTGTTTTTAAGCGTTTTAGCAAGGTTATTGGTGTTTTTTGACGGTTTTTCACTGTTTTTAAGCGTTTTAGCAGGGTTATTGGTGTTTTTTGACGGTTTTTCACTGTTTTTAAGCGTTTTTGCAGGGTTATTGGTGTTTTTTGACGGTTTTTCACAGTTTTTAAGCGTTTTAGCAGGGTTATTCGTGTTTTTTGACGGTTTTTCACTGTTTTTAAGTGTTTTAGCAGGGTTATTGGTGTTTTTTGACGGTTTTTCACTGTTTTTAAGCGTTTTAGCAGGGTTATTGGTGTTTTTTGACGGTTTTCCACTGTTTTTAAGCGTTTTAGCAGAGTTATTGGTGTTTTTTGACGGTTTTTCACTGTTTTTAAGCGTTTTAGCAGGGTTGTTGGTGTTTTTTGACGGTTTTTCACTGTTTTTAAGCGTTTTAGCAGGGTTATTGGTGTTTTTTGACGGTTTTTCACTGTTTTTAAGCGTTTTAGCAAGGTTATTGGTGTTTTTTGACGGTTTTTCACTGTTTTTAAGCGTTTTAGCAGGGTTATTGGTGTTTTTTGACGGTTTTTCACTGTTTTTAAGCGTTTTTGCAGGGTTATTGGTGTTTTTTGACGGTTTTTCACTGTTTTTAAGCGTTTTAGCAGGGTTATTCGTGTTTTTTGACGGTTTTTCACTGTTTTTGAGCGTTTTAGCAGGGTTATTGGTGTTTTTTGACGGTTTTCCACTGTTTTTAAGCGTTTTAGCAGGGTTATTGGTGTTTTTTGACGGTTTTTCACTGTTTTTAAGCGTTTTAGCAGGGTTATTGGTGTTTTTTGACGGTTTTTCACTGTTTTTAATCGTTATAGCAGGGTTATTGGTGTTTTTTAACGGTTTTTTACTGTTTTTAAGCGTTTCAGCAGGGTTATTGGTGTTTTTTGACGGTTTTTCACTGTTTTTAAGCGTTTTAGCAGGGTTATTGGTGTTTTTGACGGTTTTTCACTGTTTTTAAGCGTTATAGCAGGGTTATTGGTGTTTTTTGACGGTTTTTCACTGTTTTTAAGCGTTATAGCAGGGTTATTGGTGTTTTTGACGGTTTTTCACTGTTTTTAAGCGTTTTAGCAGGGTTGTTGGTGTTTTTTGACGGTTTTTCACTGTTTTTAAGCGTTTTAGCAGGGTTATTGGTGTTTTTTGACGGTTTTTCACTGTTTTTAAGCGTTTTAGCATGGTTATTGGTGTTTTTTGACGGTTTTTCACTGTTTTTAAGCGTTATAGCAGGGTTATTGGTGTTTTTTGACGGTTTTTCACTGTTTTTAAGCGTTTTAGTAGGGTTATTGGTGTTTTTTGACGGTTTTTCACTGTTTTTAAGCGTTTTAGCAGGGTTATTGGTGTTTTTTGACGGTTTTTCACTGTTTTTAAGCGTTATAGCAGGGTTATTGGTGTTTTTTGACGGTTTTTCACTGTTTTTAAGCGTTATAGCAGGGTTATTGGTGTTTTTTGACGGTTTTTCACTGTTTTTAAGCGTTTTAGCAGGGTTGTTGGTGTTTTTCGACGGTTTTTCACTGTTTTTAAGCGTTTTAGCAGGGTTATTGGTGTTTTTTGACGGTTTTTCACTGTTTTTAAGCGTTTTAGCAAGGTTGTTGGTGTTTTTCGACGGTTTTTCACTGTTTTTAAGCGTTTTAGCAGGGTTATTGGTGTTTTTTGACGGTTTTTCACTGTTTTTAAGCGTTTTAGCAGGGTTATTGGTGTTTTTTGACGGTTTTTCACTGTTTTTAAGCGTTTTAGCAGGGTTATTGGTGTTTTTTGACGGTTTTTCACTGTTTTTAAGCGTTTTAGCAGGGTTATTGGTGTTTTTTGACGGTTTTTCACTGTTTTTAAGTGTTTTAGCAGGGTTATTGGTGTTTTTTGACGGTTTTTCATTGTTTTCAAGCGTTTTAGCAGGGTTGTTGGTGTTTTTTGACGGTTTTTCACTGTTTTCAAGCGTTTTAGCAGGGTTATTGGTGTTTTTTGACGGTTTTTCACTGTTTTTAAGCGTTTTAGCAAGGTTATTGGTGTTTTTTGACGGTTTTTCACTGTTTTTAAGCGTTTTAGCAGGGTTATTGGTGTTTTTTGACGGTTTTTCACTGTTTTTAAGCGTTTTAGCAGGGTTATTGGTGTTTTTTGACGGTTTTTCACTGTTTTTAAGCGTTTTAGCAGGGTTATTGGTGTTTTTTGACGGTTTTCCACTGTTTTTAAGCGTTTTAGCAGGGTTATTGGTGTTTTTTGACGGTTTTTCACTGTTTTTAAGCGTTTTAGCAGGGTTGTTGGTGTTTTTTGACGGTTTTTCACTGTTTTTAAGCGTTTTAGCAGGGTTATTGGTGTTTTTTGACGATTTTTCACTGTTTTTAAGCGTTTTAGCAAGGTTATTGGTGTTTTTTGACGGTTTTTCACTGTTTTTAAGCGTTTTAGCAGGGTTATTGGTGTTTTTTGACGGTTTTTCACTGTTTTTAAGCGTTTTTGCAGGGTTATTGGTGTTTTTTGACGGTTTTTCACAGTTTTTAAGCGTTTTAGCAGGGTTATTCGTGTTTTTTGACGGTTTTTCACTGTTTTTAAGTGTTTTAGCAGGGTTATTGGTGTTTTTTGACGGTTTTTCACTGTTTTTAAGCGTTTTAGCAGGGTTATTGGTGTTTTTTGACGGTTTTCCACTGTTTTTAAGCGTTTTAGCAGAGTTATTGGTGTTTTTTGACGGTTTTTCACTGTTTTTAAGCGTTTTAGCAGGGTTGTTGGTGTTTTTTGACGGTTTTTCACTGTTTTTAAGCGTTTTAGCAGGGTTATTGGTGTTTTTTGACGGTTTTTCACTGTTTTTAAGCGTTTTAGCAAGGTTATTGGTGTTTTTTGACGGTTTTTCACTGTTTTTAAGCGTTTTAGCAGGGTTATTGGTGTTTTTTGACGGTTTTTCACTGTTTTTAAGCGTTTTTGCAGGGTTATTGGTGTTTTTTGACGGTTTTTCACTGTTTTTAAGCGTTTTAGCAGGGTTATTCGTGTTTTTTGACGGTTTTTCACTGTTTTTGAGCGTTTTAGCAGGGTTATTGGTGTTTTTTGACGGTTTTCCACTGTTTTTAAGCGTTTTAGCAGGGTTATTGGTGTTTTTTGACGGTTTTTCACTGTTTTTAAGCGTTTTAGCGGGGTTATTGGTGTTTTTTGACGGTTTTTCACTGTTTTTAAGCGTTTTAGCGGGGTTATTGGTGTTTTTTGACGGTTTTTCACTGTTTTTAAGCGTTTTAGCAGGGTTATTGGTGTTTTTTGACGGTTTTTCACTGTTTTTAATCGTTATAGCAGGGTTATTGGTGTTTTTTAACGGTTTTTTACTGTTTTTAAGCGTTTCAGCAGGGTTATTGGTGTTTTTTGACGGTTTTTCACTGTTTTTAAGCGTTTTAGCAGGGTTATTGGTGTTTTTTGACGGTTTTTCACTGTTTTTAAGCGTTATAGCAGGGTTATTGGTGTTTTTTGACGGTTTTTCACTGTTTTTAAGCGTTATAGCAGGGTTATTGGTGTTTTTGACGGTTTTTCACTGTTTTTAAGCGTTTTAGCAGGGTTGTTGGTGTTTTTTGACGGTTTTTCACTGTTTTTAAGCGTTTTAGCAGGGTTATTGGTGTTTTTTGACGGTTTTTCACTGTTTTTAAGCGTTTTAGCAAGGTTATTGGTGTTTTTTGACGGTTTTTCACTGTTTTTAAGCGTTTTAGCAGGGTTATTGGTGTTTTTTGACGGTTTTGCACTGTTTTTAAACGTTTTAGCAGGGTTATTGGTGTTTTTTGACGGTTTTTCACTGTTTTTAAGCGTTTTAGCAGGGTTATTGGTGTTTTTTGACGGTTTTTCACTGTTTTTAAGCGTTTTAGCAGGGTTATTGGTGTTTTTTGACGGTTTTTCACTGTTTTTAAGCGTTTTAGCAGGGTTATTGGTGTTTTTTGACGGTTTTTCACTGTTTTTAAGTGTTTTAGCAGGGTTATTGGTGTTTTTTGACGGTTTTTCACTGTTTTCAAGCGTTTTAGCAGGGTTGTTGGTGTTTTTTGACTGTTTTTCACTGTTTTCAAGCGTTTTAGCAGGGTTATTGGTGTTTTTTGACGGTTTTTCACTGTTTTTAAGCGTTTTAGCAAGGTTATTGGTGTTTTTTGACGGTTTTTCACTGTTTTTAAGCGTTTTAGCAGGATTATTGGTGTTTTTTGACGGTTTTTCACTGTTTTTAAGCGTTTTAGCAGGGTTATTGGTGTTTTTTGACGGTTTTTCACTGTTTTTAAGCGTTTTAGCAGGGTTATTGGTGTTTTTTGACGGTTTTCCACTGTTTTTAAGCGTTTTAGCAGGGTTATTGGTGTTTTTTGACGGTTTTTCACTGTTTTTAAGCGTTTTAGCAGGGTTATTGGTGTTTTTTGACGGTTTTTCACTGTTTTTAAGCGTTTTAGCAGGGTTATTGGTGTTTTTTGACGGTTTTTCACTGTTTTTAAGCGTTTTAGCAGAGTTATTGGTGTTTTTTGACGGTTTTTCACTGTTTTTAAGCGTTTTAGCAGGGTTGTTGGTGTTTTTTGACGGTTTTTCACTGTTTTTAAGCGTTTTAGCAGGGTTATTGGTGTTTTTTGACGGTTTTTCACTGTTTTTAAGCGTTTTAGCAAGGTTATTGGTGTTTTTTGACGGTTTTTCACTGTTTTTAAGCGTTTTAGCAGGGTTATTGGTGTTTTTTGACGGTTTTTCACTGTTTTTAAGCGTTTTTGCAGGGTTATTGGTGTTTTTTGACGGTTTTTCACTGTTTTTAAGCGTTTTAGCAGGGTTATTGGTGTTTTTTGACGGTTTTTCACTGTTTTTAAGCGTTTTAGCAGGGTTATTGGTGTTTTTTGACGGTTTTTCACTGTTTTTAAGCGTTTTAGCAGGGTTATTGGTGTTTTTTGACGGTTTTCCACTCTTTTTAAGCGTTTTAGCAGGGTTATTGGTGTTTTTTGACGGTTTTTCACTGTTTTTAAGCGTTTTAGCAGGGTTGTTGGTGTTTTTTGACGGTTTTTCACTGTTTTTAAGCGTTTTAGCAGGGTTATTGGTGTTTTTTGACGGTTTTTCACTGTTTTTAAGCGTTTTTGCAGGGTTATTGGTGTTTTTTGACGGTTTTTCACAGTTTTTAAGCGTTTTAGCAGGGTTATTCGTGTTTTTTGACGGTTTTTCACTGTTTTTAAGTGTTTTAGCAGGGTTATTGGTGTTTTTTGACGGTTTTTCACTGTTTTTAAGCGTTTTAGCAGGGTTATTGGTGTTTTTTGACGGTTTTCCACTGTTTTTAAGCGTTTTAGCAGAGTTATTGGTGTTTTTTGACGGTTTTTCACTGTTTTTAAGCGTTTTAGCAGGGTTGTTGGTGTTTTTTGACGGTTTTTCACTGTTTTTAAGCGTTTTAGCAGGGTTATTGGTGTTTTTTGACGGTTTTTCACTGTTTTTAAGCGTTTTAGCAAGGTTATTGGTGTTTTTTGACGGTTTTTCACTGTTTTTAAGCGTTTTAGCAGGGTTATTGGTGTTTTTTGACGGTTTTTCACTGTTTTTAAGCGTTTTTGCAGGGTTATTGGTGTTTTTTGACGGTTTTTCACTGTTTTTAAGCGTTTTAGCAGGGTTATTCGTGTTTTTTGACGGTTTTTCACTGTTTTTGAGCGTTTTAGCAGGGTTATTGGTGTTTTTTGACGGTTTTCCACTGTTTTTAAGCGTTTTAGCAGGGTTATTGGTGTTTTTTGACGGTTTTTCACTGTTTTTAAGCGTTTTAGCGGGGTTATTGGTGTTTTTTGACGGTTTTTCTCTGTTTTTAAGCGTTTTAGCGGGGTTATTGGTGTTTTTTGACGGTTTTTCACTGTTTTTAAGCGTTTTAGCAGGGTTATTGGTGTTTTTTGACGGTTTTTCACTGTTTTTAATCGTTATAGCAGGGTTATTGGTGTTTTTTAACGGTTTTTTACTGTTTTTAAGCGTTTCAGCAGGGTTATTGGTGTTTTTTGACGGTTTTTCACTGTTTTTAAGCGTTTTAGCAGGGTTATTGGTGTTTTTTGACGGTTTTTCACTGTTTTTAAGCGTTATAGCAGGGTTATTGGTGTTTTTTGACGGTTTTTCACTGTTTTTAAGCGTTATAGCAGGGTTATTGGTGTTTTTGACGGTTTTTCACTGTTTTTAAGCGTTTTAGCAGGGTTGTTGGTGTTTTTTGACGGTTTTTCACTGTTTTTAAGCGTTTTAGCAGGGTTATTGGTGTTTTTTGACGGTTTTTCACTGTTTTTAAGCGTTTTAGCAAGGTTATTGGTGTTTTTTGACGGTTTTTCACTGTTTTTAAGCGTTTTAGCAGGGTTATTGGTGTTTTTTGACGGTTTTGCACTGTTTTTAAACGTTTTAGCAGGGTTATTGGTGTTTTTTGACGGTTTTTCACTGTTTTTAAGCGTTTTAGCAGGGTTATTGGTGTTTTTTGACGGTTTTTCACTGTTTTTAAGCGTTTTAGCAGGGTTATTGGTGTTTTTTGACGGTTTTTCACTGTTTTTAAGCGTTTTAGCAGGGTTATTGGTGTTTTTTGACGGTTTTTCACTGTTTTTAAGTGTTTTAGCAGGGTTATTGGTGTTTTTTGACGGTTTTTCACTGTTTTCAAGCGTTTTAGCAGGGTTGTTGGTGTTTTTTGACTGTTTTTCACTGTTTTCAAGCGTTTTAGCAGGGTTATTGGTGTTTTTTGACGGTTTTTCACTGTTTTTAAGCGTTTTAGCAAGGTTATTGGTGTTTTTTGACGGTTTTTCACTGTTTTTAAGCGTTTTAGCAGGATTATTGGTGTTTTTTTGACGGTTTTTCACTGTTTTTAAGCGTTTTAGCAGGGTTATTGGTGTTTTTTGACGGTTTTTCACTGTTTTTAAGCGTTTTAGCAGGGTTATTGGTGTTTTTTGACGGTTTTCCACTGTTTTTAAGCGTTTTAGCAGGGTTATTGGTGTTTTTTGACGGTTTTTCACTGTTTTTAAGCGTTTTAGCAGGGTTATTGGTGTTTTTTGACGGTTTTTCACTGTTTTTAAGCGTTTTAGCAGGGTTATTGGTGTTTTTTGACGGTTTTTCACTGTTTTTAAGCGTTTTAGCAGAGTTATTGGTGTTTTTTGACGGTTTTTCACTGTTTTTAAGCGTTTTAGCAGGGTTGTTGGTGTTTTTTGACGGTTTTTCACTGTTTTTAAGCGTTTTAGCAGGGTTATTGGTGTTTTTTGACGGTTTTTCACTGTTTTTAAGCGTTTTAGCAAGGTTATTGGTGTTTTTTGACGGTTTTTCACTGTTTTTAAGCGTTTTAGCAGGGTTATTGGTGTTTTTTGACGGTTTTTCACTGTTTTTAAGCGTTTTTGCAGGGTTATTGGTGTTTTTTGACGGTTTTTCACTGTTTTTAAGCGTTTTAGCAGGGTTATTCGTGTTTTTTGACGGTTTTTCACTGTTTTTGAGCGTTTTAGCAGGGTTATTGGTGTTTTTTGACGGTTTTCCACTGTTTTTAAGCGTTTTAGCAGGGTTATTGGTGTTTTTTGACGGTTTTTCACTGTTTTTGAGCGTTTTAGCGGGGTTATTGGTGTTTTTTGACGGTTTTTCACTGTTTTTAAGCGTTTTAGCGGGGTTATTGGTGTTTTTTGACGGTTTTTCACTGTTTTTAAGCGTTTTAGCAGGGTTATTGGTGTTTTTTGACGGTTTTTCACTGTTTTTAATCGTTATAGCAGGGTTATTGGTGTTTTTTAACGGTTTTTTACTGTTTTTAAGCGTTTCAGCAGGGTTATTGGTGTTTTTTGACGGTTTTTCACTGTTTTTAAGCGTTTTAGCAGGGTTATTGGTGTTTTTTGACGATTTTTCACTGTTTTTAAGCGTTATAGCAGGGTTATTGGTGTTTTTTGACGGTTTTTCACTGTTTTTAAGCGTTATAGCAGGGTTATTGGTGTTTTTGACGGTTTTTCACTGTTTTTAAGCGTTTTAGCAGGGTTGTTGGTGTTTTTTGACAATTTTTCACTGTTTTTAAGCGTTTTAGCAGGGTTATTGGTGTTTTTTGACGGTTTTTCACTGTTTTTAAGCGTTTTAGCAAGGTTATTGGTGTTTTTTGACGGTTTTTCACTGTTTTTAAGCGTTTTAGCAGGGTTATTGGTGTTTTTTGACGGTTTTGCACTGTTTTTAAACGTTTTAGCAGGGTTATTGGTGTTTTTTGACGGTTTTTCACTGTTTTTAAGCGTTTTAGCAGGGTTATTGGTGTTTTTTGACGGTTTTTCACTGTTTTTAAGCGTTTTAGCAGGGTTATTGGTGTTTTTTGACGGTTTTTCACTGTTTTTAAGCGTTTTAGCAGGGTTATTGGTGTTTTTTGACGGTTTTTCACTGTTTTTAAGTGTTTTAGCAGGGTTATTGGTGTTTTTTGACGGTTTTTCACTGTTTTCAAGCGTTTTAGCAGGGTTGTTGGTGTTTTTTGACTGTTTTTCACTGTTTTCAAGCGTTTTAGCAGGGTTATTGGTGTTTTTTGACGGTTTTTCACTGTTTTTAAGCGTTTTAGCAAGGTTATTGGTGTTTTTTGACGGTTTTTCACTGTTTTTAAGCGTTTTAGCAGGATTATTGGTGTTTTTTGACGGTTTTTCACTGTTTTTAAGCGTTTTAGCAGGGTTATTGGTGTTTTTTGACGGTTTTTCACTGTTTTTAAGCGTTTTAGCAGGGTTATTGGTGTTTTTTGACGGTTTTCCACTGTTTTTAAGCGTTTTAGCAGGGTTATTGGTGTTTTTTGACGGTTTTTCACTGTTTTTAAGCGTTTTAGCAGGGTTATTGGTGTTTTTTGACGGTTTTTCACTGTTTTTAAGCGTTTTAGCAGGGTTATTGGTGTTTTTTGACGGTTTTTCACTGTTTTCAAGCGTTTTAGCAAGGTTATTGGTGTTTTTTGACGGGTTTTCACTGTTTTTAAGCGTATTAGCAGGGTTATTGGTGTTTTTTGACGGTTTTCCACTGTTTTTAAGCGTTTTAGCAGGGTTGTTGGTGTTTTTTGACGGTTTTTCACTGTTTTCAAGCGTTTTAGCAGGGTTATTGGTGTTTTTTGACGGTTTTTCACTGTTTTTAAGCGTTTTAGCAAGGTTATTGGTGTTTTTTGACGGTTTTTCACTGTTTTTAAGCGTTTTAGCAGGATTATTGGTGTTTTTTGACGGTTTTTCACTGTTTTTAAGCGTTTTAGCAGGGTTATTGGTGTTTTTTGACGGGTTTTCACTGTTTTTAAGCGTTTTAGCAGGGTTATTGGTGTTTTTTGACGGTTTTCCACTGTTTTTAAGCGTTTTAGCAGGGTTATTGGTGTTTTTTGACGGTTTTTCACTGTTTTTAAGCGTTTTAGCAGGGTTATTGGTGTTTTTTGACGGTTTTTCACTGTTTTAAGCGTTTTAGCAAGGTTATTGGTGTTTTTTGACGGGTTTTCACTGTTTTTAAGCGTATTAGCAGGGTTATTGGTGTTTTTTGACGGTTTTCCACTGTTTTTAAGCGTTTTAGCAGGGTTGTTGGTGTTTTTTGACGGTTTTTCACTGTTTTCAAGCGTTTTAGCAGGGTTATTGGTGTTTTTTGACGGTTTTTCACTGTTTTTAAGCGTTTTAGCAAGGGTTATTGGTGTTTTTTGACGGTTTTTCACTGTTTTTAAGCGTTTTAGCAGGATTATTGGTGTTTTTTGACGGTTTTTCACTGTTTTTAAGCGTTTTAGCAGGGTTATTGGTGTTTTTTGACGGTTTTTCACTGTTTTTAAGCGTTTTAGCAGGGTTATTGGTGTTTTTTGACGGTTTTCCACTGTTTTTAAGCGTTTTAGCAGGGTTATTGGTGTTTTTTGACGGTTTTTCACTGTTTTTAAGCGTTATAGCAGGGTTATTGGTGTTTTTGACGGTTTTTCACTGTTTTTAAGCGTTTTAGCAGGGTTGTTGGTGTTTTTTGACGGTTTTTTCACTGTTTTTAAGCGTTTTAGCAGGGTTATTGGTGTTTTTTGACGGTTTTTCACTGTTTTTAAGCGTTTTAGCAAGGTTATTGGTGTTTTTTGACGGTTTTTCACTGTTTTTAAGCGTTTTAGCAGGGTTATTGGTGTTTTTTGACGGTTTTGCACTGTTTTTAAACGTTTTAGCAGGGTTATTGGTGTTTTTTGACGGTTTTTCACTGTTTTTAAGCGTTTTAGCAGGGTTATTGGTGTTTTTTGACGGTTTTTCACTGTTTTTAAGCGTTTTAGCAGGGTTATTGGTGTTTTTTGACGGTTTTTCACTGTTTTTAAGCGTTTTAGCAGGGTTATTGGTGTTTTTTGACGGTTTTTCACTGTTTTTAAGTGTTTTAGCAGGGTTATTG